>NC_074675.1:1814862-1820341 GCF_029448725.1 Salvelinus fontinalis
AGTGTGTGTGTGTGTGTGTAGTGTGTGTAGTGTGTGTGTGTGTAGTGTGTGCAGTGTGTGTGTGTAGTGTGTGTGTGTAGTGGGTGTAGTGTGTGTGTAGTGTGTGTGTAGTGTGTGTGTGTGTGTGTAGTGTGTGCAGTGTGTGTGTAGTGTGTGTGTGTAGTGTGTGTGTAGTGTGTGTGTGCAGTGTGTGTGTAGTGTGTGTGCAGTGTGTGTGTGCAGTGTGTGTGTGTGTAGTGTGTGTAGTGTGTGTGTGTGTGTGTGTGTAGTGTGTGTGTGTGTGTAGTGTGTGTAGTGTGTGTGTGTGTGGGTGTGTGTGTAGTGTGTGTGTGTGTGTAGTGTGTGTGTGTGTGTAGTGTGTGTGTGTGTGTAGTGTGGGGGGTGTGTGTGTATGTAGTGTGTGTGTGTAGTGTGTAGTGTGTGTGTGTAGTGTGTGTGTGTGTGTGTGTGTAGTGTGTGTGTAGTGTGTGTGTAGTGTGAGTAGTGTGTGTGTAGTGTGTGTGTAGTGTGTGTGTAGTGTGTGTGTGTACCATCAGGTTACGTAGTTTAAGCCGTCCGGTGCTGCAGTTGAAGAACGTGTCCTGCTGGCGGATTACTGTGCCCTCTGATTGGCTTAGCTGGCTGGCTCTCTCCGCCAATCGTGTCGCGTTGCTCACCCTCGCCTTGATCTCCACGTTAGACGGCATCTCTGATCTGTACTGAGTTAGGATTATGTTCTGAGTTAGGATTATGTTCTGAGTTAGGATTATGTTCTGAGTTAGGATTATGTTCTGAGTTAGGATTATGTTCTGAGTTAGGATTATGTTCTGAGTTAGGATTATGTTCTGAGTTAGGATTATGTTCTGAGTTAGGATTATGTTCTGAGTTAGGATTATGTTCTGAGTTAGGATTATGTTCACACCACACACACACACACACCCCACACACAGGTTGACCTCTACTACAGACTACAGAGGGAAGCCCAGCCGAGAGCTGCCCAGTGACACAAGCCTACCAGACAAGCTAAATGACTTCTATTCTCGCTTAAAGGCAATTCATCACTGGGACCAAGCTTCCTGACATACAGGACCTCTATACCAGGCGGTGTCAGAGGAAGGCCCTAAAAATAGCCAGACTCCAGCCAACCTAGTCATCGACTGTTCTCTGCTACCACACAGCAAGCGGTACCGGAGCGCCAAGTCTAGGTCCAAAAGACTTAACAGCTTCTACCCCCAAAGCCATAAGACTCCGGAACAGCTAATCAAATGGCTACTCGGACTATTTGCATTGACCCACCCCACTGACATTTTTATGCTGCTGTTACTCTGTTTATAATCTATGCATAGTCACTAACTCTACATGTACAAATTACCTCAATTAGCCCGACTAGCCTGTGCCCCTGCACATTGACACTGTACCGGTACCCCCGGAGTATAGCCTTCATAATTAACTCTGTACCGGTACCCCCGGAGGTTAGCCTTCATAATTAACTCTGTAACGGTACCCCCGGAGTATAGCCTTCATAATTAACTCTGTACCGGTACCCCCGGAGTATAGCCTTCATAATTAACTCTGTACCGGTACCCCCGGAGTATAGCCTTCATAATTAACTCTGTACCGGTACCCCCGGAGTATAGCCTTCATAATTAACTCTGTACCGGTACCCCCGGAGTATAGCCTTCATAATTAACTCTGTACCGGTACCCCCTGTATAAAGCCTCACTACTGTTATTTTATTGATGGTATTTAACTATGTTATTTTTCTATTTTCATTTATTTGTTTACTTCAGATTATTTAGTAAATAGTTTAACACTCTTAACTGCATTGTTGGTTAAGTGCTTGTAAGTAAGCATTTCACCTGTTGTATTCGGAAAATTACATTTGATTTGTTCAAAGGGTGACATGTCCGGTGAGTATGCAGGCCATGGAAGAACTGGGACATTCAGCTTCCAGGAATCGTTTACAGATCCTTGCGATATGAGGCTGTGTGTTATCATGCTGAAACATGAGAGGGCGGCAGATGAATGGCACAACAATGGGCCTCAGGATCTCGTCACTTGAGACATCAGCAAATCTTAAAGTAGCATTTTATTGTCCCCAGCACAAGGTGCACCTGTGTTAGGATATTGCTTCATGATATGCCACACCTGTCAGATGGATGGATTATCTTGGCAAAGGTGAAATTTTCACAAACAGAGATGTAAACACATTTCTGCACAAAATTAGAGACATCCATTTTTTGTGCAGAATGGATAAAAGTTGGGATATTTTATTTCAGCTCATGAAGCATGGGACCAACACGTTCCATGTAGCATGTATATTTTGGTTCAGTGTCCTGGAGTGGATGAAATACATGCAATCCAATCAGGGCCGGTCTATGCCGTTCTGCCGACCTAGGAGAGACTAAACTGGCAACAAAATGTGCTCACTGCAAAACTAGAATAGTCCCAGGAACCAAATTACATTGAAATGACAAAAAATACATATTTTCCAGACGTTAAAGTTTAGGCTCTGAATAAACGGTGAAGACATAATTTACAGGACATTGAAAAGGAGTATTTTCCAGATGTTGAAATCAGGTTCATTTTGAGTTCTGAATGACAGTCTATAAATTACATATTTTCAACATCTGTTTGTGCCAAATCAGGGATGATCCAGACCGGACCAAATCTGAACCAAACATAGACATCTATGATTGGTTCAGATTTTGTCCGGACTGAACCAAAAACCACTGTCTGTGGAACTTAAGGCAGGTCCAGACTGGACCAAACACCACTGTCTGTGGAACTTAAGGCAGGTCCAGACTGGACCAAAAAAAGACATCGGCATCTTTAATACTCTGGAGAGAGGAGCGCTGGGAGTGGACATTACTTATCACAAAGCGGTATCAACGCTCACCTAAAACGCCAATATGCTGGTTGAAATAAACTGTCAGTGGTTTTGGGCATTTGGAGGCGCGTCTTGGTCAGTTAAGTTCAGAAAATGACGCCGTGAATACAATGAATGGTGAGCTTGTCAATGTGTCCCAAAACGCACACCTAACGTGAAGAAAAGGACTGAGCAGGTGCCCGCAGGAGGGAGACACGTTACAGACAGCCTGCTAGCATGTACTGTAGCTAGCTAGCCTAACATTACACCACTCGGTAGAAAACTTTCAGCTGAATAATATTTACATCAACAAGGTTCGCTTAGCAACACGATGTTTGAATACACTATCAAAGTACATGAAGGTGTACTTGTTCTAGACGTTTATACCATATGTACATTTTCCCCCCGGTGAACACATACCTGAAAACAGACGGAGGGAAAAGTCCCGCTGCTGACTTGAAGGAACTGCAGCCAGGCGAGAGCAATACACGACAGAGCAATCGATACTCACACTCTACGGATATGGGAAAAATAACTCACACTAATGAAAGGATTTAGGTGAAATACACAAGACAATATTAATACTCGCTATGCCTATGAATTTGATAGTGATTACATTACTCCAGCCCCCATCGCTCAGCTTTTTACCGAACCAGGGCTGGGAGGACACTCTGTTATTGTTTCTACTGCTGATTGTCGCTTTTAGGTGCATGTCGCCACCTACTGTCCTGGAGTGTCAATCACGGTTTACATTCGCTCTACATTGATATAGAAAAATACAAAAACACACCTACATACTCCTACCTAACTCTGTACTACTTGGAAACGAACCCCCTTGAAACAAGTGTAAGATCACACTGCGCTCTATATTTGGACTTTTATTTGACAAGCTTTCAATCCTCACTGTATATTTGACAGTTTAGTGTGACTTTTTTTACATTTTAACTGCAGTTTTTTTTGCCTTGTCTGTTTTTAACCGGAAAAGGGCATATGGGAGAGAAAAAAGAAAAAAAACTTTTTTGTTAAGGTTGTTTAATCTCACCAGGATCCCCCCTCTCTTGCTGGCGTTACCCGGGAATTGGGCTGGAATTACAGAGAAAGCCCAGGGCACGTTGATGTGGATAGCCTTTACTTTCTAATTAAAACATAGAATTGAGTATTAATGATCACTGACAAATTATAATTATTTTTTAAATGGTTTTTTTAACCTTTTATTTAACTAGGCAAGTCAGTTAAGAACAAATTCTTATTTACAATGACGGCCTAGGAACAGTGGGTTAACTGCATTGTTCAGGGGCAAAACAACAGATTTTTACCTTGTCAGCTCGGGGATTCGATCTAGCAACCTTTCGGTTACTGGCACAATGCTCTAACCACTAGACTACCTGCCGCCCCGATTCCTTCCATGGCAGTCTTAAATGATCCGCGTATGAATGATACTCACTACTTCTACTACATAAGATTGTCTATAGTTATGACCATCACGCAAATTCCATTTGCCCGCTGCCCGTGGAGATGCCAGATTGACCGTTGAAGTCTTCGTGTTGGGGAGCCAAAGTGAGACGCAGGACTGCCCGATAAAAAGCCCAGTCAGCAACAGCAAACTAGGTAGCAGTGTGGCACCGTGAAGACCTGTCTGTGGTGAACATCATTCAGAGATGAGGCAGGATTGAGGAGGGTCAAGCTCTTACCGTAGCATCCCCAGCTGAATGGTCAACTCTCCAACTGATGCTTTATGAAAGTTTAATGAGGTACCATTTCAAGTTCTGATGGAGAAACAAACAAAAATTGCTCTTACAATATGAACAATACAGTCCACAAACAATATACTTTTACACAACTTTACATTAGCGTGCTTCATACATCAAATGCATCAATATGCATGAGGATTTCTACCCAAATAGTTTATCATGTGCTAACAGCTTGCTAATCTGGTGCAAGATTAACTCATATTAGCCAGCACAAACAGAGGAGCTAGGCTACAGCTAACAACGTCATATTGCTAGCAGACTTCAGAACATCAATTACAACACAAATATCCGTTCAGTACATGTTCAAAAGAATTAGAAAGATTTCTGAAACAAGACCAATATTGAAACACAGTAAATACCTTGTTCTCTTTCCAGCTAGGTGCTAAATTTGATGTTGTTGATTGGAAGCTTAAGGTGAAGGGAAAACTGTCCACCTCTTCCCTCCATTCTACTGGCTAATGTACAATCACTAGATAATAAGATGGAGGACCTCTGATCGTCCCTCCATTCTACTGGTTAATGTACAATCACTAGATAATAAGATGGAGGACCTCTGATCGTCCCTCCATTCTACTGGCTAATGTACAATCACTAGATAATAAGATGGAGGACCTCTGATCGTCCCTCCATTCTACTGGCTAATGTACAATCACTAGATAATAAGATGGAGGACCTCTGATCGTCCCTCCATTCTACTGGCTAATGTACAATCACTAGATAATAAGATGGAGGACCTCTGATCGTCCCTCCATTCTACTGGCTAATGTACAATCACTAGATAATAAGATGGAGGACCTCTGATCGTCCCTCCATTCTACTGGCTAATGTACAATCACTAGATAATAAGATGGAGGACCTCTGATCGTCCCTCCATTCTACT
>NC_074675.1:2121260-2288760 GCF_029448725.1 Salvelinus fontinalis
TGGTTATAGGATTTAGGGAATGTAATACATATGGAAAAGATACAATACCTCCAATAGAAGCCCAATGTTTTACAAAACATGTCAGCCGATACTGGATAAATGGTCTAGTCCTGCTTCACTACTAGGTTGACGATCTGCTGCTACTCTGTGCTGTACTACACTCAATATTTATTTTGGGCTTAACTACACTGCTTCTAATGACTATATGCTGTCTTCTTATACGTGTACCACCTAATAGGATTTAGTTATATTTTGTGTATGTGTGAGTTAAGTTCTGTCCTCTATATTGGCCATCCCATTCAACAGTACAATGAATGTCAATGTTTGTACTGCTGTCTTGTTTAATATTTTTATTATTGGAAAATAATAAACATATATATTTTTTAAAGTATTAATATAGTAACATAAGACAGCTACCTGGATGATATATCACACACAGTCAGAGAGAGAGTGTATCTCAGGGTTACCTTACCAACCAAGGGAAACAACCAGACAGTCCCCCAGTCTGGTTTAGCTTCTCTGTGTTAATCATCCTCTTTTCTCACTATGATCAACAAACAGCTGACCACCAAAATGCTGATAACATTGTAAAAGAGAAGAGAGAATGTGACAAAAGAGAGAGGGCCGTTTTTTTTTTTTAACTAGGCAAGGAAGTTGTGACGAAATTGATTTACAATGACGGCCTTTACCGGGGAACAGTGGGTTAACTGCTTTGTTCAGGGGTAGAACGACAGATTTTTATCTTGTCAGCTCGGGGATTCGAGCCAGCAACCTTTCAGTTACTGGCTCAACGCTCTAACCGCTAGGTTACCTGCCCCCCCCCCAGGCTCAGGTAAGAGTGGACTCAGTAGAGAGAATATGAGACAGAAGGGAGATATCTCAGAGCACTTACCCAGAACAGGAAGTTAAACATAAACATACTAACCACTAGGCTACCTGCCCCCCCATACTAACCACTAGGCTACCTGCCCCCCCCCATACTAACCACTAGGCTACCTGCCGCCCCATACTAACCACTAGGCTACCTGCCCCCCCATACTAACCACTAGGCTCTAACCACTCAGTAGAGAGAATATGAGATATAATCAGAGCACTTACCCAGAACAGGAAGTTAAACATAAACATCAGGTATTTGATGCATTTGATTCCTCCTACGACTCCCATGGTAAAATACAACACAGGTTTGGTGCTGGAGAGAAATATCCCAGAGAAGTCTAGTCCCAGAGTTAAAACCAACGCTTCCCGCTTCTTATTTAGAGACAAAGATAGTGAGTGAAAGAGCGCGAGGGAGCGAGGTCTGTGGAGAATTCCTGAGCCACACCCTCCAACCTCACTTGTTCTTTGTTAGTCCGTCAGTCAAGCAGGAAGGGGAGGGGCCCTAAAGCCTACAATCAAGCTTCTACGCAGATGCAAGATTCTGAGTGTTGTCGTTCGTCCTCGTAGCTGCATTCAACATCCCTTTTTTACTTCCTGAAAACGGAGACGTACCATTCCTTCCTCAGCCGTGGGGGCAGGGTTTCGCTTGGTTCCTTGACCTGATCTTTAGACTAGACAGCGCCTTTCGGAAAGTATTCAGACCCCTTGACCTTTTCCACATGTTGTTACGTTACAGCCTCATTATCACGGAACCCTCCGGAACGTTCATTACGCACACCTGTCCCCTAGTCCCACCTGTCCCACTGATTAGTACGTCCCCTAGTCCCACTGATTAGTACGTCCCCTAGTCCCACTGATTAGTACGTCCCCTAGTCCCACTGATTAGTACGTCCCCTAGTCCCACTGATTAGTACGTCCCCTAGTCCCACTGATTAGTACGTCCCCTAGTCCCACTGATTAGTACGTCCCCTAGTCCCACTGATTAGTACGTCCCCTAGTCCCACTGATTAGTACGTCCCCTAGTCCCACTGATTAGTACGTCCCCTAGTCCCACTGATTAGTACGTCCCCTAGTCCCACTGATTAGTACGTCCCCTAGTCCCACTGATTAGTACGTCCCCTAGTCCCACTGATTAGTACGTCCCCTAGTCCCACTGATTAGTACGTCCCCTAGTCCCACTGATTAGTACGTCCCCTAGTCCCACTGATTAGTACGTCCCCTAGTCCCACTGATTAGTACTTGTATAAGTGTGCCCTTTGGCTTCCATTAGGCTGTCCATTATTGTTATAATGTCTGTTGGTGCGTGTGAGTACCTGTGCTTTGTGTTTTGGGCTTTCGTGCCCTTGTGGATTGCTCAGATGATTACGGGTCTCGTCCCGTGGTTTAGTCATTGTGCCCTTGTGGATTGCTCAGATGATTACGGGTCTCGTCCCGTGGTTTAGTCATTGTGCCCTTGTGGATTGCTCAGATGATTACGGGTCTCGTCCCGTGGTTTAGTCATTGTGTCCTTGTGGATTGCTCAGATGATTACGGGTCTCGTCCCGTGGTTTAGTCATTGTGTCCTTGTGGATTGCTCAGATGATTACGGGTCTCGTCCCGTGTGTTAATCATTGTGTGTTATTTATTCGAGGTACTCCTCGCTCTTTTGTTTTGGGTTTCTAACCTGTGTTTTGTTACGTGTTTGTTTGGTCTTCGTCTTAATCAATTTTAGAATGAGGCTGTAACGTAACAACATGTGGGAAAAGTTAAGGAGTCTGAGTCTCTAAACAATAGTGCAATTTTTAAGTTAAAAAAAAGGTATTAGATGAACAATAGATAAGTAAAGAAATTAAAACAACAGTAAATAAGAAAGTGAATGCCAATAGTGCGGGTAGCCATTTGATGAACTGTTCAGGAGTCTGATGGGGGTAAAAACTGTGGAGAAGCCTTTTGGTCCCAGTATGCACTGTGGGCTACTCATCCAAGAAGTCTATTTTGCATTGATGACCACATATAATCTCAGTGACTGTTCAAACAGTAAACCAAACAACAAGAATCCACCCAAAAAGGTGTTTAGAAGTAATAACTATTGTGAAATGGACCGGCTGTAGTCTATTGGACCAGACGGTCACATGGAGATATAGGCTTTGTTTCTATTGGACCAGACGGTCACATAGTGATGAAGGCTTTGTTTCTATTGGACCAGACCATCACATAGTGATGAAGGCCTTGTTTCTATTGGACCAGACCATCACATAGTGATGAAGGCCTTGTTTCTATTGGACCAGACCATCACATAGTGATGAAGGCCTTGTTTCTATTGGATCAGACCATCACATGGAGGCCTTGTTTCTATTGGACCAGACCATCACATAGTGATGAAGGCCTTGTTTCTATTGGACCAGACCATCACATGGAGGCCTTGTTTCTATTGGACCAGACCATCACATAGAGATGAAGGCCTTGTTTCTATTGGACCAGACCATCACATGGAGGCCTTGTTTCTATTGGACCAGACCATCACATAGAGATGAAGGCCTTGTTTCTATTGGACCAGACCATCACATGGAGGCCTTGTTTCTATTGGACCAGACCATCACATAGTGATGAAGGCCTTGTTTCTATTGGACCAGACCATCACATAGTGATGAAGGCCTTGTTTCTATTGGACCAGACCATCACATAGAGATGAAGGCCTTGTTTCTATTGGACCAGACCATCACATGGAGGCCTTGTTTCTATTGGACTAGACCATCACATGGAGGCCTTGTTTCTATTGGACCAGACCATCACATAGAGATGAAGGCCTTGTTTCTATTGGACCAGACCATCACATAGTGATGAAGGCCTTGTTTCTATTGGACCAGACCATCACATGGAGGCCTTGTTTCTATTGGACCAGACCATCACATGGAGGCCTTGTTTCTATTGGACCAGACCATCACATAGAGATGAAGGCCTTGTTTCTATTGGACCAGACCATCACATAATGATGAAGGCCTTGTTTCTATTGGACCAGACCATCACATAGTGATGAAGGCCTTGTTTCTATTGGACCAGACCATCACATAGTGATGAAGGCCTTGTTTCTATTGGACCAGACCATCACATAGAGATGAAGGCCTTGTTTCTATTGGACCAGACCATCACATAGTGATGAAGGCCTTGTTTCTATTGGACCAGACCATCACATGGAGATGAAGGCCTTGTTTCTATTGGACCAGACCATCACATAGAGGCCTTGTTTCTATTGGACCAGACCATCACATGGAGGCCTTGTTTCTATTGGACCAGACCATCACATGGAGGCCTTGTTTCTATTGGACCAGACCATCACATGGAGGCCTTGTTTCTATTGGACCAGACCATCACATGGAGGCCTTGTTTCTATTGGACCAGACCATCACATAGTGATGAAGGCCCTGTTTCTATTGGACCAGACCATCACATAGAGATGAAGGCCTTGTTTCTATTGGACCAGACCATCACATAGAGATGAAGGCCTTGTTTCTATTGGACCAGACCATCACATGGAGGCCTTGTTTCTATTGGACCAGACCATCACATAGTGATGAAGGCCTTGTTTCTATTGGACCAGACCATCACATGGAGGCCTTGTTTCTATTGGACCAGACCATCACATAGTGATGAAGGCCCTGTTTCTATTGGACCAGACCATCACATAGTGATGAAGGCCTTGTTTCTATTGGACCAGACCATCACATAGTGATGAAGGCCTTGTTTCTATTGGACCAGACCATCACATAGTGATGGAGGCCTTGTTTCTATTGGACCAGACCATCACATAGAGATGAAGGCCTTGTTTCTATTGGACCAGACCATCACATAGTGATGGAGGCCTTGTTTCTATTGGACCAGACCATCACATAGTGATGAAGGCCTTTTTTCTATTGGACCAGACCATCACATGGAGGCCTTGTTTCTATTGGACCAGACCATCACATGGAGGCCTTGTTTCTATTGGACCAGACCATCACATGGAGATGAAGGCCTTGTTTCTATTGGACCAGACCATCACATGGAGATGAAGGCCTTGTTTCTATTGGACCAGACCATCACATAGTGATGAAGGCCTTGTTTCTATTGGACCAGACCATCACATAGTGATGAAGGCCTTGTTTCTATTGGACCAGACCATCACATGGAGATGTAGGCCTTGTTTCTATTGGACCAGACCATCACATGGAGATGAAGGCCTTGTTTCTATTGGACCAGACCATCACATAGTGATGAAGGCCTTGTTTCTATTGGACCAGACCATCACATAGTGATGAAGGCCTTGTTTCTATTGGACCAGACCATCACATGGAGGCCTTGTTTCTATTGGACCAGACCATCACATAGTGATGAAGGCCTTGTTTCTATTGGACCAGACCATCACATAGAGATGAAGGCCTTGTTTCTATTGGACCAGACCATCACATAGTGATGAAGGCCTTGTTTCTATTGGACCAGACCATCACATGGAGGCCTTGTTTCTATTGGACCAGACCATCACATGGAGGCCTTGTTTCTATTGGACCAGACCATCACATAGAGATGAAGGCCTTGTTTCTATTGGACCAGACCATCACATAATGATGAAGGCCTTGTTTCTATTGGACCAGACCATCACATAGTGATGAAGGCCTTGTTTCTATTGGACCAGACCATCACATAGTGATGAAGGCCTTGTTTCTATTGGACCAGACCATCACATAGAGATGAAGGCCTTGTTTCTATTGGACCAGACCATCACATAGTGATGAAGGCCTTGTTTCTATTGGACCAGACCATCACATGGAGATGAAGGCCTTGTTTCTATTGGACCAGACCATCACATGGAGATGAAGGCCTTGTTTCTATTGGACCAGACCATCACATAGAGGCCTTGTTTCTATTGGACCAGACCATCACATGGAGGCCTTGTTTCTATTGGACCAGACCATCACATGGAGGCCTTGTTTCTATTGGACCAGACCATCACATGGAGGCCTTGTTTCTATTGGACCAGACCATCACATGGAGGCCTTGTTTCTATTGGACCAGACCATCACATAGTGATGAAGGCCCTGTTTCTATTGGACCAGACCATCACATAGAGATGAAGGCCTTGTTTCTATTGGACCAGACCATCACATGGAGGCCTTGTTTCTATTGGACCAGACCATCACATAGTGATGAAGGCCTTGTTTCTATTGGACCAGACCATCACATGGAGGCCTTGTTTCTATTGGACCAGACCATCACATAGTGATGAAGGCCCTGTTTCTATTGGACCAGACCATCACATAGTGATGAAGGCCTTGTTTCTATTGGACCAGACCATCACATAGTGATGAAGGCCTTGTTTCTATTGGACCAGACCATCACATAGTGATGGAGGCCTTGTTTCTATTGGACCAGACCATCACATGGAGGCCTTGTTTCTATTGGACCAGACCATCACATAGAGATGAAGGCTTTGTTTCTATTGGACCAGACCATCACATAGAGATGAAGGCCTTGTTTTTATTGGACCAGACCATCACATAGTGATGAAGGCCTTGTTTCTATTGGACCAGACCATCACATAGTGATGAAGGCCTTGTTTCTATTGGACCAGACCATCACATAGTGATGAAGGCATTGTTTCTATTGGACCAGACCATCACATGGAGATGAAGGCCTTGTTTCTATTGGACCAGACCATCACATAGTGATGAAGGCCTTGTTTCTATTGGACCAGACCATCACATAGTGATGAAGGCCTTGTTTCTATTGGACCAGACCATCAGATAGTGATGAAGGCCTTGTTTCTATTGGACCAGACCATCACATGGAGATGAAGGCCTTGTTTCTATTGGACCAGACCATCACATAATGATGAAGGCCTTGTTTCTATTGGACCAGACCATCACATGGAGATGAAGGCCTTGTTTCTATTGGACCAGACCATCACATGGAGATGAAGGCCTTGTTTCGTTTCTATTGGACCAGACCATCACATAGTGATGAAGGCCTTGTTTCTATTGGACCAGACCATCACATAGTGATGAAGGCCTTGTTTCTATTGGACCAGACCATCACATGGAGATTTAGGCCTTGTTTCTATTGGACCAGACCATCACATAATGATGAAGGCCTTGTTTCTATTGGACCAGACCATCACATGGAGATGAAGGCCTTGTTTCTATTGGACCAGACCATCACATAGTGATGAAGGCCTTGTTTCTATTGGACCAGACCATCAGACTCTGTATAGTGTCTCCATCTAGTGGTGGAAATATAACACTGCAGGTCAGACTAAGATGTACCAGTTATAGTGAAGATGAGGAGGAGGAGGAAGAGGAGCTTGTTGACTCCAATAGTTCTCTGTTCTGCTAGCCACATGATAATACAGGTAGCTAAGCCTCCTGGAGATTTACTACTGGATGTGCAGGTTTTTGTTCCAGCCCTGCTCTAGCAAACCTGATTTGACTAATTAGCTGCTCATCACTGTTTATGGGCCAGAGTCAGTTTTCATTATTTTTGTAGACAGCAGTCCAATCCTTTTACATCCACGAGGTGGAGTGAACGAGTGTACACTACGAAGGGTAAAGACGGGGAACAAGGGCTGTATGTATCAAGTGTCTCAGACTAGGAGGGCTGATCATTCAAAGACTCAGTCGTGTGTTGATGTTTCTACCATCTTGCCTTTGTGCTGTTGTCTGTGCCCAATAATGTTTGTACCATGTTGTGTTGCTACCATGTTGTGCTGCCATGTTGTGGTGCTACCATGTTGTGCTGCTACCATGTTGTGCTGCTACCATGTTGTGCTGCTGCCATGTTGTGGTTCTACCATGCTGTGGTGCTACCATGTTGTGCTGCTACCATGTTGTGTTGCTACCATGTTGTGCTGCTACCATGTTGTGCTGCTACCATGTTGTGCTGGTACCATGTTGTGCTGGTACCATGTTGCTCTGCTACCATGTTGTGTTGCTACCATGTTGTGTTGCTACCATGTTGTGTTGCTACCATGTTGTGTTGCTACCATGTTGTGCTGCTACCATGTTGTGTTGCTACCATGTTGTGCTCCTACCATGTTGTGCTGCTACCATGTTGTGTTGCTACCATGTTGTGTTGCTGCCATGTTTTGTTGCTACCATGTTGTGTTGCTACCATGTTGTGCTGCTACCATGTTGTGCTGCTGCCATGTTGTGGTGCTACCATGTTGTGGTGCTACCATGTTGTGTTGTTGCCATGTTGTGGCGCTGCCATGTTGTTCTGCTACCATGTGCTGCTACCATGTTGTGTTGATACCATGTTGTGTTGCTACCATGTTGTGCTGCTACCATGTTGTGCTGCTGCCATGTTGTGGTTCTACCATGTTGTGGTGCTACCATGTTGTGGTGCTGCCATGTTGTGGTGCTGCCATGTTGTGCTGCTGCCATGTTGTGGTGCTGCCATGTTGTGGTGCTACCATGTTGTGGTGCTGCCATGTTGTTCTGCTGCCATGTTGTGCTGCTACCATGTTGTGCTGCTGCCATGTTGTGTTGCTACCATGTTGTGGTGCTGCCATGTTGTGCTGCTACCATGTTGTGCTGCTGCCATGTTGTGCTGCTGCCATGTTGTGCTGCTACCATGTTGTGGTGCTGCCATGTTGTGCTGCTGCCATGTTGTGCTGCTGCCATGTTGTGCTGCTGCCATGTTGTGGTTCTACCATGTTGTGGTTCTACCATGTTGTGGTTCTGCCATGTTGTGGTTCTGCCATGTTGTGGTGCTGCCATGTTGTGGTGCTGCCATGTTGTGGTGCTGCTACCATGTTGTGGTGCTGCTACCATGTTGTGCTGCTGCCATGTTGTGCTGCTGCCATGTTGTGTTGCTACCATGTTGTGCTGCTACCATGTTGTGTTGCTACCATGTTGTGTTGTTGCTGCCATGTTGTGTTGCTACCATGTTGTGCTGCTACCATGTTGTGCTGCTGCCATGTTGTGTTGCTACCATGTTGTGGTGCTACCATGTTGTGCTGCTGCCATGTTGTGCTGCTGCCATGTTGTGCTGCTACCATGTTGTGGTGCTGCCATGTTGTGTTGCTGCCATGTTGTGTTGCTGCCATTTTGTGGTGCTGCCATGTTGTGGTGCTGCCATGTTGTGGTGCTGCCATGTTGTGGTGCTACCATGTTGTGGTGCTACCATGTTGTGTTGCTACCATGTTGTGGTGCTGCTACCATGTTGTGGTGCTGCCATGTTGTGGTGCTGCCATGTTGTTGTCATGTTGTGCTGCTACCATGTTGTGTTGCTACCATGTTGTGCTGTTACCATGTTGTGTTGCTACCATGTTGTGCTGTTACCATGTTGTGTTGCTACCATGTTGTGCTGCTGCCATGTTGTGCTGCTACCATGTTGTGCTGCTACCATGTTGTGCTGCTACCATGTTGTGCTGCTACCATGTTGTGCTGCTACCATGTTGTGTTGTTACCATGTTGTGCTGCTACCATGTTGTGCTGCTACCATGTTGTGCTGCTACCATGTTGTGCTGCTGCCATGTTGTGCTGCTATCATGTTGTGTTGCTATCATGTTGTGGTTCTACCATGTTGTGGTGCTGCCATGTTGTGCTCCTACCATGTTGTGGTTCTACCATGTTGTGGTTCTACCATGTTGTGCTGCTACCATGTTGTGCTCCTACCATGTTGTGTTGTTGTCATGTTGTGCTGCTACCATGTTGTGCTCCTACCATGTTGTGTTGATACCATGTTGTGTTGCTACCATGTTGTGCTGCTACCATGTTGTGCTGCTACCATGTTGTATTGTTACCATGTTGTGCTGCTACCATGTTGTCCTGCTGCCATGTTGTCCTGCTGCCATGTTGTGGTGCTGCCATGTTGTGCTCCTGCCATGTTGTGCTGCTGCCATGTTGTGTTGATACCATGTTGTGTTGCTACCATGTTGTGGTGCTGCCATGTTGTGGTGCTGCCATGTTGTGGTGCTGCCATGTTGTGGTGCTGCCATGTTGTTGTCATGTTGTGCTGCTACCATGTTGTGTTGCTACCATGTTGTGCTGCTACCATGTTGTGCTGTTACCATGTTGTGTTGCTACCATGTTGTACTGTTACCATGTTGTGTTGCTACCATGTTGTGCTGCTGCCATGTTGTGCTGCTACCATGTTGTGCTGCTACCATGTTGTGCTGCTACCATGTTGTGTTGTTACCATGTTGTGCTGCTACCATGTTGTGCTGCTACCATGTTGTGCTGCTACCATGTTGTGCTGCTACCATGTTGTGCTGCTGCCATGTTGTGCTGCTACCATGTTGTGTTGCTATCATGTTGTGGTTCTACCATGTTGTGGTGCTGCCATGTTGTGCTCCTACCATGTTGTGGTTCTACCATGTTGTGGTTCTACCATGTTGTGCTCCTACCATGTTGTGTTGTTGTCATGTTGTGCTGCTACCATGTTGTGGTGCTGCCATGTTGTGCTCCTACCATGTTGTGGTTCTACCATGTTGTGGTTCTACCATGTTGTGCTCCTACCATGTTGTGTTGTTGTCATGTTGTGCTGCTACCACGTTGTGCTCCTACCATGTTGTGTTGATACCATGTTGTGTTGCTACCATGTTGTGTTGCTACCATGTTGTGCTGCTACCATGTTGTGCTGCTACCATGTTGTATTGTTACCATGTTGTGCTGCTACCATGTTGTCCTGCTGCCATGTTGTCCTGCTGCCATGTTGTGCTCCTGCCATGTTGTGCTCCTGCCATGTTGTGCTCCTGCCATGTTGTGTTGATACCATGTTGTGTTGCTACCATGTTGTGGTGCTACCATGTTGTGGTTCTACCATGTTGTGCTGCTGCCATGTTGTGGTGCTACCATGTTGTGCTGCTACCATGTTGTGTTGATACCATGTTGTCCTGCTACCATGTTGTCCTGCTGCCATGTTGTGCTGCTGCCATGTTGTGCTCCTACCATGTTGTGCTGCTACCATGTTGTGCTGCTACCATGTTGTGGTGCTACCATGTTGTGGTGATACCATGTTGTGCTGTTACCATGTTGTCCTGCTGCCATGTTGTGTTGCTACCATGTTGTGCTCCTACCATGTTGTGAACCTACCATGTTGTGCTGCTACCATGTTGTGCTGCTACCATGTTGTGGTGCTACCATGTTGTGTTGATACCATGTTGTGTTGCTACCATGTTGTGTTGCTACCATGTTGTGGTGTTACCATGTTGTGGTGCTACCATGTTGTGGTTCTACCATGTTGTGCTGCTACCATGTTGTCCTGCTGCCATGTTGTGTTTCTACCATGTTGTGGTGATACCATGTTGTGCTGTTACCATGTTGTGTTGCTGCCATGTTGTGGTGCTGCCATGTTGTGGTGCTACCATGTTGTGGTCCTACCATGTTGTGTTGCTGCCATGCTGTGTTGCTACCATGTTGTGTTGCTACCATGTTGTGGTTCTACCATGTTGTGGTGCTGCCATGTTGTGGTGCTACCATGTTGTGCTCCTACCATGTTGTGTTGCTGCCATGTTGTGTTGCTACCATGTTGTGTTGCTACCATGTTGTCCTGCTGCCATGTTGTGTTGCTACCATGTTGTGGTGCTACCATGTTGTGGTGCTACCATGTTGTGGTGCTACCATGTTGTGGTGCTGTTTCTGGGTGATTGTGCAAATACGGGCCTTTTTGGGTCTCAGGGTTAGATTTTTAAGATAAAATGTGAATTTGCAGGGCTAGCCCTCTCCACAACACCAGGTAAATGTCTAGCCTGCCATGGAAGATGATCATGATTAGATATGGAGACATCATGGTTGGGTGCTGTTTTCTGTTTGTTCCCCCCTTGGTGGTGACAAGTTTGCCAGGGCTGCATCAATGACGACTGAGAAACACACACACACACTGTTGACCTCTCTGGGTGTGTGTGTGTAACTGAAGCTCTGTTCTCTCTCAGGACTCTGGAGAATCAACAACAATGTCTTTGTCTCCCCGTCACCAGCCTCTCTCTCTCTCTCTCCTTTTTCTCCAATCTCTCTGTTTCTATTTCCCTCTCTTTCTCTCTGTTCTCCACCCACAGGAGCACGGGAGCACGGGGGCATAGGGGCACAGGAGCACGGGGGCACAGGAGCACAGGAGCATAGGGGCACAGGAGCACGGGGGCATAGGAGCACAGGGTGAGAAAGTCAGAGGAAGAAATCAATACACTTTCACTTCTTTGTCATAAAGCAACGTTTCCCAAACCAGGGCTGTTGTCCTTTTCTGCCCAAAAGATCACAAAACATGATAGCCTGGTAACCTTCCTCTTTTCTACCCAGAAGATCATACAACATGATAGCCTGGTGACCTTCTTCATTACACAGAAGTTCACACAACATGATAGCCTGGTGACCTTCCTCTTTTCTACCCAGAAGATCACACAACATGATAGCCTGGTGACCTTCCTCTTTTCTACCCAGAAGATCATACAACATGATAGCCTGGTGACCTTCCTCTTTTCTACCCAGAAGATCACACAACATGATAGCCTGGTAACCTTCCTCTTTTCTACCCAGAAGATCATACAACATGATAGCCTGGTGACCTTCTTCATTACACAGAAGTTCACACAACATGATAGCCTGGTGACCTTCTTCATTACACAGAAGACCATACAACATGATAGCCTGGTAACCTTCTTCATTACACAGAAGACCATACAACATGAAAGCCTGGTAACCTTCTTCATTACACAGAAGATCATACAACATGATAGCCTGGTAACCTTCTTCATTACACAGAAGATCACACAACATGATAGCCTGGTAACCTTCTTCATTACACAGAAGACCATACAACATGATATCCTGAGTCTTCTGAATTTCCCAATACCTTTCTGATACATATCAGTCACTTCAAACCTCCTTCAGATTGAAATACTGTCAAAAGGACCGGCAGACTGATTGGTAGAAAATAAACTGTCAAAAGGACCGGCAGACTGATTGGTAGAAAATAAACTGTCAAAAGGACCGGCAGACTGATTGGTAGAAAATAAACTGTCAAAAGGACCGGCAGACTGATTGGTAGAAAATAAACTGTCAAAAGGACCGGCAGACTGATTGGTAGTAAATAAACTGTCAAAAGGACCGGCAGACTGATTGGTAGTAAATAAACTGTCAAAAGGACCGGCAGACTGATTGGTAGTAAATAAACTGTCAAAAGGACCGGCAGACTGATTGGTAGTAAATAAACTGTCAAAAGGACCGGCAGACTGATTGGTAGTAAATAAACTGTCAAAAGGGACTGGCAGACTGATTGGTAGAAAATAAACTGTCAAAAGGACCGGCAGACTGATTTGTAGTAAATAAACTTTTTTTTAATATCACAAACAGGTCGCCGGCCAAAAAAGTCTGGGAACCCATATATCTATATATATATATCTGTCTAAAATGCGAATGGTTCCAATCTACACTACCGTTCAAAAGTTTGGGGTCACTTAGAAATGTCCTCGTTTTTTAAATAAAAAAATAAAAAAAGTCCATTAAAATAACATCAAATTGATCAGAAATACAGTGTAGACATTGTTAACGTTGTAAATGATTATTGTAGCTGGAAACAGCAGATTTTTAATGGAATATCTACATAGGCGTACAGAGGCCCATTATCAGCAACCATCACTCCTGTGTTCCAATGGCACGTTGTGTTAGCTAATCCAAGTTTATAATTTTAAAAGGCTAATTGATCATTAGAAAATCCTTTTGCAATTATGTTAGCACAGCTGAAAACTGTTGTGCTGATTAAAGAAGCAATAAAACTTATTGTACTTGTCCTCTTGCTCAGTTGTGTACCGGGGCCTCCCACTCCTCTTTCTATTCTGGTTAGAGCCAGTTTGCGCTGTTCTGTGAAGGGAGTAGTACACAGCGTTGTACGAGATTAGCCTTTTAAAAAGATAAAGATGAGGAAGAGTTCCCAGGAGCCCACGACCTCAGCATGCAGACTTGAGGCTATAGTTACTTTAGCATCAATCCAAGATACAGATTAGGAAGAGTTCCCAGGAGCCCACGACCACAGCATGCAGACTTGAGGCTATAGTTACTTTAGCATCAATCCAAGATACAGATTAGGAAGAGTTCCCAGGAGCCCACGACCACAGCATGCAGATTTGAGACTATAGTTACTTTAGCATCAATCCAAGATACAGATTGGGAAGAGTTCCCAGGAGCCCACGACCTCAGCATGCAGACTTGAGGCTATAGTTACTTTAGCATCAATCCAAGATACAGATTGGGAAGAGTTCCCAGGAGCCCACGGGAAGCATGTGTCTCAAGCTACATCAATCAGATGCATGTACGAACAATGAGCTCCACCTGTCACCTGCTACACTCATAGTAGGTACCACCTGTTACAGTCTGCTGGGATGTAACTGTACAACCTGGTCTCATAGAATAGACGTAACATTTACATTTACATTTTAGTCATTTAGCAGACGCTCTTATCCAGAGCGACTTACAGTAGAGTGCATACATTTTATTACATTTTTTTTACATACTGAGACAAGGATATCCCTACCGGCCAAACCCTCCCTAACCCGGACGACGCTATGCCAATTGTGCGTCGCCCCACGGACCTCCCGGTTGCGGCCGGCTGCGACAGAGCCTGGGCGTGAACCCAGAGACTCTGGTGGTGCAGCTAGCACTGCGATGCAGTGCCCTAGACCACTGCGCCACCCGGGAGGGTAACATAGTAACATAGTAAATGTAGATCCGTGACACTAAATTTAGTATGATATGTTGTGTTTGGTATGGTTACATAAGACCGAAGGTTACCTAAGGCAAAAACAAAAGTAGGGTGGTTGGTTGGGGTAGATCGGCAGGCGTATAAAGCCAAGGTCTAGTAACCCAAAGGTTGCATCGGCAGGCGTATAAAGCCAAGGTCTAGTAACCCAAAGGTTGCATCGGCAGGCGTATAAAGCCAAGGTCTAGTAACCCAAAGGTTGCATCGGCAGGCGTATAAAGCCAAGGTCTAGTAACCCAAAGGTTGCATCGGCAGGCGTATAAAGCCAAGGTCTAGTAACCCAAAGGTTGCATCGGCAGGCGTATAAAGCCAAGGTCTAGTAACCCAAAGGTTGCATCGGCAGGCGTATAAAGCCAAGGTCTAGTAACCCAAAGGTTGCATCGGCAGGCGTATAAAGCCAAGGTCTAGTAACCCAAAGGTTGCATCGGCAGGCGTATAAAGCCAAGGTCTAGTAACCCAAAGGTTGCATCGGCAGGCGTATAAAGCCAAGGTCTAGTAACCCAAAGGTTGCGAGTTTGAATCACATCATGGACAACTTAGCATTTTAGCTAATTAGCAACTTTTCAAATACTTAATACTTTTCAGCTACTTTGGCGCTTCTTAGCATGTTAGCTAACCTTTTCACTAACCCTGACCTTAAGGTTAGGGTTAGGGGAAGGGTTAGCTAAAAGGGTTAGGGTTAGGGGGGTGGTTAGCTAAAAGGGTTAAGGTTAGGGGGAGGGTTAGCTAAAAGGGTTAAGGTTAGGGTTAGGGGGAGGGTTAGCTAAAAGGGTTAAGGTTAGGGTTAGGGGAAGGGTTAGCTAAAAGGGTTAAGGTTAGGGTTAGGGGGGTGGTTAGCTAAAAGGGTTAAGGTTAGGGTTAGGGGAAGGGTTAGCTAAAAGGGTTAAGGTTAGGGGGAGGGTTAGCTAAAAGGGTTAAGGTTAGGGGGAGGGTTAGCTAAAAGGGTTAAGGTTAGGGGGAGGGTTAGCTAAAAGGGTTAAGGTTAGGGGGAGGGTTAGCTAAAAGGGTTATCCCTTCCCCTAACCCTACCCCTAACCCTTTTAGCTAACCCTCCCCCTAACCCTAACCCTTTTAGCTAACCCTTCCTCTAACCCTAACCTTAAGGAAGAGTGTTTTGAATACTGATGCTAACCTTTCTGGTTATAACCTTTTTCGGCAAGACAGATCTTCCAAAGGTGGAGGAGTCGCAATCTTTACCAAGGATCACCTACAGTGCTCAGTTTTCTCCACCAAGTCTGTCCCCAAACAATTTGATTTGCTGGTTTTAAGCATTAAACTTTCTATTAGCTCTTTGTTGACTGTTGCTGGGTGTTATCGTCCTCCATCAGCACCGGCCTGTACCCTACCTGCCCTAAGCTCTCTCCTGGCCTCTTACACCACGTCTGAATTTGTCCTGCTAGGTGACCTAAACTGGAACATGCTTAAACCACCTGACCAAGTCCGAAAGCAATGGGACTCCCTAAATCTTTCTTAACTGACTTAACTGACTTGCCTAGTTAAATAAAGATTAAATTAAATAAATAAAAATACATTTAAAAAATTGTCTTAAGTCTATGGCAAGACATGAAAATGCCAAAGGTGATTCTAACATGTATTGACTCAGGGGTATGAATACTTATGTAAATTAGATATTTCTGTATTTCATTCTCAATAAATTAGCAAAGATTTCTAAAAACATGTTTTCACTTTGTCATTATGGAGTATTGTGTGTAGAAGGGTGAAAAAATAATAACCCTAACCACTGTACTATCCTCTGTCTCCTCTGCTTCCTTCTGCATGCATTGCAGCCTGCCTCAGCCTCACAACTGAGCGCCACATCACGTCTCTTTAGCCTACTATCTGTAAAGCAGAGTTACTAGGAGAACTTAACAGCCTGCCTCAGCCTCACAACTGAGCGCCACATCACGTCTCTTTAGCCTACTATCTGTAAAGCAGAGTTACTAGGAGAACTTAACAGCCTGCCTCAGCCTCACAACTGAGCGCCACATCACGTCTCTTTAGCCTACTATCTGTAAAGCAGAGTTACTAGGAGAACTTAACAGCGAAGTCTCCATGTTTCCTTCATCCTTCCAGCTGGCTCAGTCAAACCAGCCAGAGCCCTTCAACCTTACTGCAGTAGAAGTCTCCATGTTTCCTTCATCCTTCCAGCTGGCTCAGTCAAACCAGCCAGAGCCCTTCAACCTTACTGCAGTAGAAGTCTCCATGTTTCCTTCATCCTTCCAGCTGGCTCAGTCAAACCAGCCAGAGCCCTTCAACCTTACTGCAGTAGAAGTCTCCATGTTTCCTTCATCCTTCCAGCTGGCTCAGTCAAACCAGCCAGAGCCCTTCAACCTTACTGCAGTAGAAGTCTCCATGTTTCCTTCAACCTTCTAGCTGGCTCAGTCAAACCAGCCAGAGCCCTTCAACCTTACGGCAGTAGAAGTCTCTGCCGGCAAGCTAGCCGCCTGACATGGGATTAACACCGGTAACCGTAACCGGTAACCGTAACCTGAATCCCAGGACTGTCCTCGGACCACTCTTCACATTTCCCCGAAAAAAAAAGTATGACAAGACCTGGGAAATGATATTTCCCCCCAATGTCACACGAATGCAATTCCACAAAATACACAACATTCCCAGGAGCAGATTGGGTAATGTATTATTTTCTGTCAAACAGGTTGTCATGGAAACCTTTAGCCGAGCATATTTACTTCATACACCGTCGCCATGGATTCAAACCAGAAGCATCATTTACATTTCCGGATTGCACAAGAGACCCGAATGCAGTTGAGAGAGTTCTCCTCAGAACTTAACATTTGAACCTGGTCCGATCCAAGCCTGGTGAGCTGGAGAAATGTAAGCTAAATTGAGGGGAGGGATATTTGGTAACAATTAGGCTGGAGAAATGTTAATAAATTGAGGTGAGTGCTAATGATCATCTTTATTCTAGTTTGCTGAAATATTAGCCAATCAATATTAGC
The DNA here is from genome assembly GCF_029448725.1 of Salvelinus fontinalis. Classification (NCBI taxonomy): domain Eukaryota; kingdom Metazoa; phylum Chordata; class Actinopteri; order Salmoniformes; family Salmonidae; genus Salvelinus; species Salvelinus fontinalis. The sequence continues at coordinate 2,138,798 of NC_074675.1, forward strand.
CGTAACAGTATAACTTGTCCGTCCCCTCGCCCCGACCCGGGCGCGAACCAGGGACCCTCTGCACACATCAACGACAGTCACCCACGAAGCATCGTTACCCATCGCTCCACAAAAGGCCGCGGCCCTTGCAGAGCAAGAGGAACCACTACTTCAAGGTCTCAGAGCAAGTGACGTCACCGATTGAAAGGCTATTAGCGCGCACCACCGCTAACTAGCTAGCCATTTCACATCGGTTACACCACCGCTAACTAGCTAGCCATTTCACATCGGTTACACCACCGCTAACTAGCTAGCCATTTCACATCGGTTACACCACCGCTAACTAGCTAGCCATTTCACATCGGTTACACCACCGCTAACTAGCTAGCCATTTCACATCGGTTACACCACCGCTAACTAGCTAGCCATTTCACATCGGTTACACCACCGCTAACTAGCTAGCCATTTCACATCGGTTACACCACCGCTAACTAGCTAGCCATTTCACATCGGTTACACCACCGCTAACTAGCTAGCCATTTCACATCGGTTACACCACCGCTAACTAGCTAGCCATTTCACATCGGTTACACCACCGCTAACTAGCTAGCCATTTCACATCGGTTACACCACCGCTAACTAGCTAGCCATTTCACATCGGTTACACCACCGCTAACTAGCTAGCCATTTCACATCGGTTACACCACCGCTAACTAGCTAGCCATTTCACATCGGTTACACCACCGCTAACTAGCTAGCCATTTCACATCGGTTACACCACCGCTAACTAGCTAGCCATTTCACATCGGTTACACCACCGCTAACTAGCTAGCCATTTCACATCGGTTACACCACCGCTAACTAGCTAGCCATTTCACATCGGTTACACCACCGCTAACTAGCTAGCCATTTCACATCGGTTACACCACCGCTAACTAGCTAGCCATTTCACATCGGTTACACCACCGCTAACTAGCTAGCCATTTCACATCGGTTACACCACCGCTAACTAGCTAGCCATTTCACATCGGTTACACCACCGCTAACTAGCTAGCCATTTCACATCGGTTACACCACCGCTAACTAGCTAGCCATTTCACATCGGTTACACCACCGCTAACTAGCTAGCCATTTCACATCGGTTACACCACCGCTAACTAGCTAGCCATTTCACATCGGTTACACCACCGCTAACTAGCTAGCCATTTCACATCGGTTACACCACCGCTAACTAGCTAGCCATTTCACATCGGTTACACCAGTCCCACTGAAACCCACAATTCTGCCTCCTGTCTCGCTTGAAAAACCAAAGCGCGTCAAAATACCGCTATAACATTTCCTCAGCTTCTCTGCGCTGTCTGCTACTGCTGCCCCACACGTCGGTAGAGAACGTGTGATCAACAAACGGTATGGCACTAGGCCTAGATATGGAAATACATTTAAACAGAGTTGGTCGCTGTTAAGATACCTTGATATGTAAACAATTTACCCTCTTCATCTCCCCGTTATTCATGAGCTGATCTGCTGTCTGTATAATCATTAATTAACTCGATTTTGTCAAATAGGAGATATTTTGTAATTCGTTGGAGGTTATCTAGCAACTTTGGTCATGCGACTTTAGTTTGACTATCGTTACAAAGTTTGTATGATTGGACAACACAATAGCCTGCTCCGGGTGCGCTCTGAGCATCCTGAACGCGCTCTGTGTCGAGATAGCATAGGCCTACTGCTGAAAGACACTGAATTCATTGAGGAACATTATAACGGTTTTAAAATGGCATTTTTTCCCGGTATCTAGCAAACACTATCTGCAGCGTCTCTAGCTGCCTACTTGAGCGGACTCCAAGGCGGGGCAGTTCGTTTCACGTCTCAGGCCCTCGGTCTGTGCAGCGAGAGGGCGGATTTAACCGTTTGAGAGAGTAGTGAATGCGCTGCTATAAAAACAAATCCGGGAGGCATATCCGGGGGACGCAGGCGAACATAACGAACAAACCAGTGTTCAAGATTCCACTCGTTCGTAAAGAGGCAGGCGCTGATTTTGTATTTATTTTTATTTCACCTTTATTTAACCAGGTAGTCTAGTTGAGAACAAGTTCTCATTTACAACTGTGACCTGGTCAAGATAAAGCAAAGCAGTGCAACACAAACAACAACACAGAGTTACACATGGAGTAAAACAACAAACATAGAACTGTCAGATCAGGAATATAAGCGTTCTGACCTTTGATCAACGCTGGGAGCAATATTTAGATGTTGAGCCATCATTTATTTTCTTTACTGTGTAGAAAATATATATTTTTGTTATTGACTTTTCAAATTAGAAAAAAATGTCCGAGGTCCGGACCGAGGTGTCCTAATTGGTAGTTAGCCCAACCGAGGTCCGGACCGAGGTGTCCTAATTGGTAGTTAGCCCAACCGAGGTCCGGACCGAGGTGTCCTAATTGGTAGTTAGCCCAACCGAGGTCCGGACCGAGGTGTCCTAATTGGTAGTTAGCCCAACCGAGGTCCGGACCGAGGTGTCCTAATTGGTAGTTAGCCCAACCGAGGTCCGGACCGAGGTGTCCTAATTGGTAGTTAGCCCAACCGAGGTCCGGACCGAGGTGTCCTAATTGGTAGTTAGCCCAACCGAGGTCCGGACCGAGGTGTCCTAATTGGTAGTTAGCCCGACCGCAGTATTCAGTCATAACGAGGTGCATTGAGTGAGACTCACCCAGAAGACGAAGTTGAAGATGAACAAGATATATTTGACGCAAGTCTCGCCTCCCGTCAGCAGCGCCATGGTCCGTCTGTCTGTCAGATGAAGAGATTTAGACGTCTGTAATACTGTTATAAAAGCTGTATAATAATGTTGTTGATTCCGGTCAGTTGGGCGAATGGAGGTTGATGGTAGTCCTCTCTGTCTCTGCTGTCTGCGTGCTGTGCGTGGTGGTGCCTATATAGAGGCGCGCAGCACTCCCACCTCAGACACACATTGTCTGACACTTTTCTCTCTCTCTCTCTCTCTCTCTTTCTTTCTTTTTTTCTTGAGGTTTTTTATGGTCAATATACAGAATATGAACAACTAGTCAGATTTGAGTCCTATAGATTTAGTCAGGTTGTTACTAAACACTGTTTCTGTGTGTGTGAGGCTGAGGTGATTCACTCTGACAAGGCATACTGTTAATTACAGGTCAGATCAGCCTCTCTCTGGCTCTTTGCTTAGTCTGAGTCCTGACACAAATAAAACACACACACCCATACACACAAATAAACACACAAATAAACACACACACATATAAACACGCACACATGCACGGATAGAGGGTCAGAGAAGCAAGGACAGAGGGACAGTGTCCTTGCAGCAGTGTCCAGAACAATGGTTCCTGTTGTGTCCAGAGAGTCTGTCTTCCCACTGCACTGTGATACACATACCACACACAGCCTGTCCCTTGTGTGTTACTGTAATCATGGACTAGGTTTACCACACATAGCCTGTCCCTTGTGTGTTACTGTAATCATGGACTAGGTTTACCACACACAGCCTGTCCCTTGTGTGTTACTGTAATCATGGACTAGGTTTACCACACATAGCCTGTCCCTTGTGTGTTACTGTAATCATGGACCAGGTTTAGCCTGTCCCTTGTGTGTGTGTTACTGTAATCATGGACCAGGTTCAGCCTGTCCCTTGTGTGTTACTGTAATCATGGACCAGGTTTACCACACATAGCCTGTCCCTTGTGTGTTACTGTAATCATGGACTAGGTTTACCACACATAGCCTGTCCCTTGTGTGTTACTGTAATCATGGACTAGGTTTACCACACATAGCCTGTCCCTTGTGTGTTACTGTAATCATGGACCAGGTTTAGCCTGTCCCTTGTGTGTTACTGTAATCATGGACTAGGTTTACCACACATAGCCTGTCCCTTGTGTGTTACTGTAATCATGGACCAGGTTTAGCCTGTCCCTTGTGTGTTACTGTAATCATGGACTAGGTTTACCACACACAGCCTGTCCCTTGTGTGTTACTGTAATCATGGACCAGGTTTAGCCTGTCCCTTGTGTGTTACTGTAATCATGGACCAGGTTTAGCCTGTCCCTTGTGTGTTACTGTAATCATGGACCAGGTTTAGCCTGTCCCTTGTGTGTTACTGTAATCATGGACCAGGTTTAGCCTGTCCCTTGTGTGTTACTGTAATCATGGACCAGGTTTAGCCTGTCCCTTGTGTGTTACTGTAATCATGGACCAGGTTTACCACACATAGCCTGTCCCTTGTGTGTTACTGTAATCATGGACCAGGTTTAGCCTGTCCCTTGTGTGTTACTGTAATCATGGACCAGGTTTACCACACATAGCCTGTCCCTTGTGTGTTACTGTAATCATGGACCAGGTTTACCACACATAGCCTGTCCCTTGTGTGTTACTGTAATCATGGACTAGGTTTACCACACATAGCCTGTCCCTTGTGTGTTACTGTAATCATGGACTAGGTTTACCACACATAGCCTGTCCCTTGTGTGTTACTGTAATCATGGACTAGGTTTACCACACATAGCCTGTCCCTTGTGTGTTACTGTAATCATGGACCAGGTTTAGCCTGTCCCTTGTGTGTTACTGTAATCATGGACCAGGTTTAGCCTGTCCCTTGTGTGTTACTGTAATCATGGACTAGGTTTACCACACATAGCCTGTCCCTTGTGTATTACTGTAATCATGGACCAGGTTTAGCCTGCACCATTGACGATGATGATTGTGATGGCTGCCTCATATCTGTGAGCAGTGCAGGATGAATGTTGCTGTGTGTGTGTAGCTGTGTATGTGTAGTGGTGTGTGTGTATGTGTAGTGGTGTGTGTGTGTGTGTAGCGGTGTATGTGTTTGTGTTTGTGTGTAGCGGTGTATGTGTAGTGGTGTGTGTGTAGCGGTGTGTGCAAGTAGCGGTGTGTGTGTGTAGCGGTGTGTGTGTGTAGCTGTGTATGTGTAGTGGTGTGTGTGTGTAGCGGTGTGTGTGTGTAGCTGTGTATGTGTAGTGGTGTGTGTGTGTGTAGTGGTGTGTGTGTGTGTAGTGGTGTGTGTGTGTGTAGTGGTGTGTGTTTGTGTGTAGCGGTGTATGTGTAGTGGTGTGTGTGTAGCGGTGTGTGTGTGTATCGGTGGGTGTGTGTAGCGGTGTGTGTGTGGTGGTTTGTGTGTGTGTGTGTAGCGGTGTGTGTGTGTGTAGTGGTGTGTGTGTGTAAGTAGCGGTGTGTGTGTGTAGCGGTGTGTGTGTGTATCGGTGGGTGTGTGTAGCGGTGTGTGTGTGGTGGTTTGTGTGTGTGTGTGTAGTGGTGGTTTGTGTGTGTGTGTGTAGTGGTGGTTTGTGTGTGTGTGTGTAGTGGTGTGTGTGTGTGTAGTGGTGTGTGTGTGTAAGTAGCGGTGTGTGTAGTGGTTTGTGTGTGTGTGTGTAATGGTGTGTGTGTGTAGTGGTGTGTGTAGCGGTGTGTGTAGCGGTGTGTGTGTAGCGGTGTGTGTGTGTGTGTGTGTATAGGGGTGTGTGTTTCTCTGTTCCTCCCAAAACAACAACAGCAGCAGACAAAGACCTCGTTTAGAGTTGGGCTGTGGTGAGTGTTAGGACTGAAGAGGCTGTGGTGTGATGTGACACGGCTAGGAGGAGGGAGGGAGAGAGGAGAGGAGAGGAGAGGTGAGGAGAGGAGGAGGGGGAGGGGAGAGGAGCGGAGAGGGAGATGAGAGGAGAGGAGATGAGGAGAGGACTGAAGAGGCTGTGGTGTGATGTGACACGGCTAGGAGGAGGGAGGGAGAGAGGAGAGGAGAGGGAGAGGAGAGGAGGGGGAGAGGAGAGGAGAGGAGAGGAAAGGAAAGGAGGACTGAAGAGGCTGTGGTGTGATGTGACACGGCTAGGAGGAGGGAGGGAGAGAGGAGAGGGAGAGGAGAGGGAGAGGAGAGAGAGGGAGAGGAGAGGGAGAGGGAGAGGGAGAGGAGAGGAGAGGAGGACTGAAGAGGCTGTGGTGTGATGTGACACGGCTAGGAGGAGGGAGGGAGAGAGGAGAGGAGAGGGGATAGGACTGAAGAGGCTGTGGTGTGATGTGACACGGCTAGGAGGAGGGAGGGAGAGAAGGGCTGTTCATCACATTCCTGAAATGTTTCAAATACAATACAAACTGTGTTGTGATAACATTAGTGTTACATTATTCAAACTTTGTTGTGATAAATAAAAACACTACATAAAGAGAGACCTAAGACAACATAGCAAGGCAGCAACACATAACACAACACAACAACACAACATGACAACATGGTAACAACACAACATGGTAACAACACAACATGACAACAACATGGTAGCAACACAACATGGTAACAACACAACATGACAACATGGTAACAACACAACATGGTAGCAGCACAACATGGCAGCACCACAACATGGCAGCACCACATGGTAGCAGCACAACATGGCAGCAGCACAACATGGCAGCACCACATGGTAGCAACACAACATGGTAGCAGCACAACATGGCAGCAGCACAACATGGTAGCAACACAACATGGCAGCAGCACAACATGGCAGCACCACATGGTAGCAGCACAACATGGCAGCAGCACAACATGGTAGCACCACATGGTAGCAGCACAACATGGCAGCAGCACAACATGGTAGCAGCACAACATGGTAGCAGCACAACATGGTAGCAACACAACATGGTAGCAGCACAACACAACATGGTAGCAACACAACATGGTAGCAGCACAACATGGTAGCAACACAACACAACATGGTAGCAACACAACATGGTAGCACCACAACATGACAGCAACACAACATGGTAGCAACACAACACAACATGGTAGCACCACAACACGGTAACAACACAACACAACATGGTAACAGAACAACATGGTAACAACACAACACAACATGGTAACAGAACAACATGGTAACAACACAACATGGTAACAACACAACACAACATGGTAACAACACAACATGGTAACAACACAACATGGTAACAACACAACATGGTAACAGCACAACATGGTAACAACACAACATGGTAACAACACGGTAACAACACAACAACACGGTAACAACACAACAACATGGTAACAACACAACAACATGGTAACAACACAACAACATGGTAACAACACAACATGGTAGCACCACAACATGGTAACACCACAACATGGTAACACCACAACATGGTAACAACACAACATGGTAACAACACAACATGGTAACAACACAACATGGTAACAACACAACACAACATGGTAACAACACAATATGGTAACACAACATGGTAACACAACATGGTAACACAACATGGTAACACAACATGGTAACAACAAAACATGGTAACAACACAACATGGTAACAACACAACACAACACGGTAACAACACAACACGGTAACACAACATGGTAACAACACAACACGGTAACAACACAACACGGTAACAACACAATATGGTAACAACACACACGACAACACAACATGACAACAACACAACACAACATGACAACACAACATGGTAACAACACACACGACAATGCAACATGGTAACAACACACACGACAACACAACATGGTAACAACACAACATGGTAACAACACAACATGGTAACACAACATGGTAACAACACACACGACAACAACACAATATGGTAACAACACATGACAACACAATATGGTAACACAACATGGTAGCAACACAATATGGTAGCAACACAACATAACAACAACATGGTAGCAACACAACATGGTAGCAACACAACATGGTAGCAACACAACATGACAACAACATGGTAACAGCACAACATGGTAACAACACAACATGACAACAACATGGTAGCAACACAACATGACAACATGGTAACAACACAACATGGTAACAACACAACATGGTAACAACACACACGACAACACAACATGACAACACAATATGGTAACAACACAACATGACAACACAATATGGTAACACAACATGGTAGCAACACAACATGGTAGCAACACAACATGACAACAACATGGTAGCAACACAACATGGTAGCAACACAACATGGTAGCAACACAACATGGCAGCAACATGGTAACAGCACAACATGGTAACAACACAACATGACAACAACATGGTAGCAACACAACATGGTAGCAACACAACATGGTAGCAACACAACATGGTAAAAACACAACATGGTAACAGCACGGTAACAACACAACATGGTAACAGCACAACATGGTAACAACACAACATGGTAACAACACAACACGGTAACAGCACAACACGGTAACACCACAACACGGTAACAGCACAACACGGTAACAGCACAACACGGTAACAGCACAACACGGTAACAGCACAACACGGTAACAGCACAACACGGTAACAGCACAACACGGTAACAGCACAACACGGTAACAACACAACACGGTAACAACACAACACGGTAACAGCACAACATGGTAACAGCACAACAACATGGTAACAGCACGGTAACAACACAACATGGTAACAGCACAACATGGTAACAGCACAACATGGTAACAACACAACAACATGGTAACAGCACAACAACATGGTAACAGCACAACAACATGGTAACACAACAACATGGTAACAACACAACAACATGGTAACAACACAACATGGTAACAACACAACATGGTAACAACACAACATGGTAACAACACAACATGGTAACATCACAACAACATGGTAACATCACAACAACATGGTAACATCACAACAACATGGTAACAGCACAACAACATGGTAACAGCACAACAACATGGTAACAGCACAACATGGTAACAGCACAACATGGTAACAACACAACAACATGGTAACATCACAACAACATGGTAACAACAAAACATGGTATCAACACAACATGGTAACAGCACAACATGGTAACAGCACAACATGGTAACAACACAACATGGTAACAACATGGTAACAGCACAACATGGTAACAACACAACATGGTAACAACACAACATGGTAACAGCACAACATGGTAACAGCACAACACGGTAACAGCACAACACGGTAACAGCACAACACGGTAACAGCACAACATGGTAACAACACAACACAACATGGTAACAACACAACATGGTAACACAACATGGTAACACAATATAGTAACAACACAACATGGTAACAGCACACACGACAATACAACATGGTAACAACACATGGTAACAACACAACATGGTAACAACATGGTAACAACACACACGACAACACAACATGGTAACACAACATGGTAACAACACAACATGGTAGCAACACAACATGGTAACAACACACCATGACAACAACACAATATGGTAACAACACATGACAACACAATATGGTAACACAACATGGTAGCAACACAATATGGTAGCAACACAACATGACAACAACATGGTAGCAACACAACATGGTAGCAACACAACATGACAACAATATGGTAACAGCACAACATGGTAACAACGCAACATGGTAACAACACAACACGGTAACAGCACAACATGGTAACAACACAACATGGTAACACAACATGGTAACAACACAACATGGTAGCAACACAACAACATGGTAACAACACAACATGGTAACACAACATGGTAACACAACATGACAACAACATGGTAACAGCACAACATGGTAACAACGCAACATGGTAACAACACAACACGGTAACAGCACAACACGGTAACAGCACAACAACACAACATGGTAACAACACAACATGGTAACAACACAACATGGTAACACGGTAACACAATATGGTAACAACACAACATGACAACAACATGGTAACAGCACAACATGGTAACAACGCAACAACATGGTAACAACGCAACAACATGGTAACAACACAACAACACAACATGGTAACAACACAACATGGTAACAACACAACATGGTAACAACACACACGACAACATGGTAACACAACATGGTAACAACACAATATGGTAACAACACACGACAACAACACAATATGGTAACAACACATGACAACACAATATGGTAACACAACATGGTAGCAACACAATATGGTAGCAACACAACATGGTAGCAACACAACATGGTAGCAACACAACATGGTAGCAACACAACATGACAACAACATGGTAACAGCACAACATGGTAACAGCACAACATGGTAACAGCACAACATGGGAACAGCACAACATGGCAACAACACAACATGGTAACACCACAACATGGTAACACCACAACATGGTAACAGCACAACATGGTAGCACAACAACATGGTAACAGCACAACATGGTAGCAACACAACATAACAGCACAACATGGTAACACAACATGACAACAACATGGTAGCAACACAACATGGTAGCAACACAACATGGTAGCAACACAACATGGTAGCAACACAACATGGTAACAGCACAACATGGTAACAGCACAACATGACAACATGGTAACAGCACAACATGGTAACAGCACAACATGGTAACAGCACAACACGGTAACAACACAACATGGTAACACCACAACATGGTAACACCACAACATGGTAACACCACAACATGGTAACAACACAACATGGTAACACCACAACATGGTAACAGCACAACATGGTAACAGTACAACATGGTAACAGCACAACATGGTAACAGCACAACATGGTAACAGCACAACACGGTAACAACACAACAACATGGTAACAGCACAACAACATGGTAACAGCACGGTAACACAATATGGTAACAACACAACATGGTAACAACACAACATGGTAACACCACAACATGGTAACACCACAACATGGTAACAACACAACATGGTAACAACACAACATGGTAACAACACAACATGGTAACAGCACAACATGGTAACAACACAACAACATGGTAACAGCACAACATGGTAACAACACAACAACACGGTAACAACACACTGCATGTATGCCCGCAGGCCTCTAGCACTCCCAAGGTGCCTTCCCCTTCCCCCTCCCCCTCCCCCTCCCCCTTCCCCTCCCCCCTTCCCCCCCTGGGAACTAAAACAGAATAACACTAATGTAACATGAACCATTTCAATCATCAAAACAAAGTCCTTGTGACAAAAACACCTCAGCAGGACCGGCTACAAAAACACCTCAGCAGGACCAGCTCCAAAAACACCTCAGCAGGACCGGCTCCAAAAACACCTCAGCAGGACCGGCTACAAAAACACCTCAGCAGGACCGGCTACAAAAACACCTCAGCAGGACCGGCTACAAAAACACCTCAGCAGGACCGGCTACAAAAGTACTTTACAAAAACACCTCAGCAGGACCAGCTCCAAAAACACCTCAGCAGGACCGGCTACAAAAATACTTTACAAAAACACCTCAGCAGGACCGGCTACAAAAATACTTTACAAAAACTGTCTGCGCAACAACCACACAGGACATATCAATAAGCTCTGTCTCTCTGAGCAAAGGAACACTGGCTTTTATACAGCTGGAGAATGAGTCTGTAATTGCAGACAGCTGTATCCCCTGATGAGAGGGCGGGGTCAGGTCCAATCTGCAACGGGGCCGACCAATCAGCTGCTTGGGGGAATCCAGGAAGCCATTTCCTGAAATACTGAAATACATACACATACACCTCTGCTGTTTTCAACCAGGATCACAGCGATCACTGCCTCATTGCCTGCATCTGCTATGGGTCCGCGGTCAAATGACCACCCCTCATCACTGTCAAACGCTCCCTAAAACACTTCAGCGAGCAGACCTTTCTAATCGACCTGGCCCGGGTATCCTGGAAGGATATTAACCTCATCCTGTCAGTTGAGGATGCTGGTCATTTTTTAAAAGTGCCTTCCTCACCATCGTAAATAAGCATGCCCCATTCAATAAATGTAGAACTAAGAACAGATACAGCCCTTGGTTCTCTCCAGACCTGACTGCCCTCGACCAGCACAAAAACATCCTGTGGCTTACTGCGATAGCATCGAAGAGCCCCCGTGATATGCAACTGTTCAGGGAAGTCAGGTACCAATACACGCAGTCAGTCAGGGAAGGAAAGGCTAGCTTTTTCAAGCAGAAACTTGCATCTTGTAGCTCTAAGTCCAAATAGTTTTGGGACACTGTAAAGTCCATGGAAAACAAGAGCACCTCCTCCCAGCTGTCCACTGCACTGAGGCTAGGGAACACGGTCACAACCGATAAATCCATGATAATCGAATATTTCAATAAGCATTTCTCTACAGCTGGCCATGCCTTCCTCCTGGCTACCCCAACCCCGGCCAACAGCGCTGCACCCCCCGCAGCTATTTGCCCGAGCCTTCCCAGCTTCTCCTTCACCCAAATCCAGATAGCTGATGTTCTGAAAGAGCTGCAAAACCTGGACCCGTACAAATCAGCTGGGCTAGACAATCTGGACTCTCTCTTTCTAAAATTATCCGCACTATTATTGCAACCCCTATTACCAGTCTGTTCATCCTCTCTTTCGTATCGTCCGAGATCCCTAAAGATTGGAAAGCTGCCACGGTCATCCCCCTCTTCAAAGGGGGTGACACTCTAGACCCAAACTGTTATAGACCCATGTCCATCCTACCCTGCCTTTCTAAGATCTTCGAAAGTCAAGTTAACAAACAGATCACTGACCATTTCGAATCCCACCATACCTTCTCAGCTGTGCAATCCGGTTTCCAAGCTGGTCACGGGTGCACCTCAGCCATGCTCAAGGTATTAAACGATATCATAACTGCCATCAATAAAAGACAATACTGTGCAGCCGTATTCATCGACCTAGCCAAGGCTTTCGACTCTGTCAATCACCGTATTCTTATCGGCAGACTCAACAGCCTTGGTTTCTCAAATGACTGCCTCGCCTGGTTCACCAACTACTTCGCAGACAGAGTTCAGTGTGTCAAATCGGAGGGCCTGCTGTCCGGACCTCTGGCAGTCTCTATGGGGGTGCCACAGGGTTCAATTCTCGGGCCGACTCTTTTCTCTGTATATATCAATGATGTTGCTCTTGCTGCGGGCGATTCCCTGATCCACCTCTACGCAGACGACACCATTCTGTATACATCTGGCCCTTCTTTGGACACTGTGTTAACTAACCTCCAAACGAGCTTCAATGCCGTACAACACTCCTTCCGTGGCCTCCAACTGCTCTTAAACGCTAGTAAAACCAAATGCATGCTTTTCAACCGTTCGCTGCCCGCCCGACCAGCATCACTACCCTGGACGGTTCTGACCTGGAATACGTGGACAACTACAAATACCTAGGTGTCTGGCTAGACTGTAAACTCTCCTTCCAGACTCATATTAAACATCTCCAATCCAAAATCAAATTTAGAATCGGCTTTCTTCACTCAAGGCGCCAAACTTACCCTAGTAAAACTGTCTATCCTTCCGATCTCCGACTTTGGCGAAAAAAATAGCTACAAAATAGCTTCCAATACTCTACTCAGCAAACTGGATGCGGTCTATCACAGTGCCATCCGTTTTGTTACCAAATCACCTTATACTACCCAGCACTGCACTGCGACCTGTATGCTCTAGTCGGCTGGCCCTCGCTACCTATTCATCGCCAGACCCACTGGCTCCAGGTCATCTATAAGTCTATGCTACGTAAAGCTCCACCTTATCTCAGCTCACTGGTCACGATAACAACACCCACCTGTAGCACACGTTCCAGCAGGTATATCTGACTGGTCATCCCCAAAGCCAACACCTCCTTTGGCCGCCTTTCCTTCCAGTTCTCTGCTGCCAGTGACAGGAAACAAATTGCAAAAATCGCTGAAGCTGGAGACTTACATTTCCCTCACTAACTTTAAAGATCAGCTATCTGAGCAGCTAACCGATCGCTGCGGCTGTACATAGTCCATCTGTAAATAGCCCACCCAATCTACCTACCTCATCCCCATATTGTTTTTTATTTACTTTTCTACTTTTCTACTTATTTACTACTTGCACATCATCATCTGCTCATCTATCACTCCAGTGTTAATCTGCTAAATTGTAATTATTTTGCTACTATGGTCTATTTATTGTCACGATCGTGTGGCGGATTGACGGACCAAAATGCAGCAGTTGGAAAATAAGCCATCTTCTTTTATTAGAAAAGATGACAAACAATAAACACGAAACACTTTAACAAAAGAACAAAACGACCGTGAAGCTACAAACGTTGTGCACATACATACAGGCTACAAACGTTCTACATAGACAATTACCCACAACCAATGAGAGCCTATGGCTACCCTAAATAAGGCTCCCAATCAGAGACAACCGAAATCAGCTGTCTCTAATTGGGAACTCATTCAGGTAACCATAGACTCTCCTAGATAACTAACCAACATAGACAACGCTAGACATATACACTCAACACAAAACCATATACTCCACCCCATAACCCCTTTACCAAATAAACACCCAAAACCAACAAAAACATAAACATTCCCCATGTCACACCCTGACCTAACTAAAATAATAAAGAAAACAAAGAATAATAAGGCCAGGGCGTGACATAACCCCCCCCTTGAGGCGCGAACTCCGGGCGCACCATACACAGTCTAAGGGAGGGTCTGGGTGGGCTCCCCTCCACGGTGGCGGCTCCGGCTCTGGTCGTAGTCCCCACGTCACCACAGTACCTAACCACCTCCTAGGCTTCCTCCAAACGACCCCCCTCCACATTAACCCCATTGCATTAAGGGGGAGTTCCGGACTAAGGGACAGCTCCGGACTAAGGACCAGTACCAGGGTAAGGGGCAGTGCCAGGGTAAGGGGCAGTACCAGGATAAGGGGCAGTACCAGGATAAGGGGCAGTACCAGGATAAGGGGCAGTACCAGGATAAGGGGCAGCACCAGGGTAAGGGGCAGCACCAGGGTAAGGGGCAGCACGAGGGTAAGGGGCAGCACCAGGGTAAGGGGCAGCTCCGGACTGAGGAATGGCAGCTCCGGACTGAGGGACTGCAGCTCCGGACTGAGGGACGGCCCATGGCTGGCTGACAGATCTGGCTGCTCATGGCTGGCTAACGGATCTGGCTGCTCATGGCTGGCTGACGGATCTGGCTGCTCATGGCTGGCTGACGGATCTGGCTGCTCATGGCTGGCTGACGGATCTGGCTGCTCATGGCTAGCTGACGGATCTGGCTGCTCATGGCTAGCTGACGGATCTGGCTGCTCATGGCTAGCTGACGGATCTGGCTGCTCATGGCTAGCTGACGGATCTGGCTGCTCATGGCTAGCTGACGGATCTGGCTGCTCATGGCTAGCTGACGGATCTGGCTGCTCATGGCTAGCTGACGGATCTGGCTGCTCATGGCTAGCTGACGGATCTGGCTGCTCATGGCTAGCTGACGGATCTGGCTGCTCATGGCTAGCTGACGGATCTGGCTGCTCATGGCTGGCTGACGGATCTGGCTGCTCATGGCTGGCTGACTGATCTGGCTGCTCCTGTCTGGTTGGCGGCTCTGGCAGATCCTGTCTGGTTGGCGGCTCTGGCAGATCCTGTCTGGTTGGCGGCTCTGGCAGATCCTGTCTGGTTGGCGGCTCTGGCAGATCCTGTCTGACGGACGGCTCTAGCGGCTCCTGTCTGGCTGGCGGCTCTAGCGGCTCCTGTCTGGCGGACGGCTCAGTGGGCTCATGGCAGACGGGCGGCTTTGCAGGCTCATGGCAGACGGGCGGCTTTGCAGGCTCATTGCAGACGGATGGCTCAGATGGCGCTGGGGAGACGGATGGCTCAGATGGCGCTGGGGAGACGGATGGCTCAGATGGCGCTGGGGAGACGAGCAGTTCAGTCAACGCTGTGCAGACGGCAGACTCCTGCCGGCTGAGGCGCACTGTAGGCCTGGTGCGTGGTGCCGGGACTGGTGGCACCGGGCTGGGGACACGCATCTCAGGGCTAGTGCGGGGAGCAGCAACAGGACGCACAGGACTCTGGGGAAACACAGGAGGCTTGGTGCGTGGTTTAGACACTGGTGGTAAAGGGCTGGAGACACGCACCATATAGCTAGTGCGTGGAGGAGGCACTGGTGGTACTGGATTGGGGCGGGGAGGTGGCGCCGGAAATACCGGACCGTGCAGGCGTACTGGCTCCCTTGAACGCCGAGCCTGCCCAACCTTACCTGGTTGTATGCTCCCCGTCGCCTGACCAGTGCGGGGAGGTGGAATGACCCGCACCGGCCTATGTAGGCGAACCGGGGACACCATGCGTAAGGCTGGTGCCATGTACGCCGGCCCGAGGAGACGCACTGGTAACCAGATGCGTTGGGCCGGCTTCATGACATACGGCTCAACGCTCAGTCTAGCCCGGCCGATACGTGGAGCTGAAATGTACCGAACCGGGCTATGCACGCGTACAGGAGACACCGTGCGCTCTACTGCGTAACACGGTGTCTGCCCGTACTCCCGCTCTCCACGGTAAGTACAGGGAGTAGGCGCAGGTTTCCTACCTGACTTCGCCACACTCCCTTTAAGGCCCCCCCCAAGAAATTTTTGGGTTGTACTCACGGGCTTCCAGCCTTGTCTCCGTGCTGCCTCCTCATATCGCCTCCTCTCGGCTTTCGCTGCCTCCAGCTCTTCACGAGGGAGGCGATATTCTCCAGGTTGATCCCAAGGTCCATCTCTTTCCAATTCCTCCTCCCAACTCCAGAGATCCTGTGTAGGCAGGTCCTGTTGCCGCCTTCCATGCCGCTTGGTCCTATGGTGGGTAATTCTGTCACGATCGTGTGGCGGATTGACGGACCAAAATGCAGCAGTTGGAAAATAAGCCATCTTCTTTTATTAGAAAAGATGACAAACAATAAACACGAAACACTTTAACAAAAGAACAAAACGACCGTGAAGCTACAAACGTTGTGCACATACATACAGGCTACAAACGTTCTACATAGACAATTACCCACAACCAATGAGAGCCTATGGCTACCCTAAATAAGGCTCCCAATCAGAGACAACCGAAATCAGCTGTCTCTAATTGGGAACTCATTCAGGTAACCATAGACTCTCCTAGATAACTAACCAACATAGACAACGCTAGACATATACACTCAACACAAAACCATATACTCCACCCCATAACCCCTTTACCAAATAAACACCCAAAACCAACAAAAACATAAACATTCCCCATGTCACACCCTGACCTAACTAAAATAATAAAGAAAACAAAGAATAATAAGGCCAGGGCGTGACATAACCCCCCCCTTGAGGCGCGAACTCCGGGCGCACCATACACAGTCTAAGGGAGGGTCTGGGTGGGCTCCCCTCCACGGTGGCGGCTCCGGCTCTGGTCGTAGTCCCCACGTCACCACAGTACCTAACCACCTCCTAGGCTTCCTCCAAACGACCCCCCTCCACATTAACCCCATTGCATTAAGGGGGAGTTCCGGACTAAGGGACAGCTCCGGACTAAGGACCAGTACCAGGGTAAGGGGCAGTACCAGGGTAAGGGGCAGTACCAGGATAAGGGGCAGTACCAGGATAAGGGGCAGCACCAGGATAAGGGGCAGCACCAGGGTAAGGGGCAGCACCAGGGTAAGGGGCAGCACCAGGGTAAGGGGCAGCACCAGGGTAAGGGGCAGCACCAGGGTAAGGGGCAGCTCCGGACTGAGGAATGGCAGCTCCGGACTGAGGGACTGCAGCTCCGGACTGAGGGACGGCCCATGGCTGGCTGACAGATCTGGCTGCTCATGGCTGGCTAACGGATCTGGCTGCTCATGGCTGGCTGACGGATCTGGCTGCTCATGGCTGGCTGACGGATCTGGCTGCTCATGGCTGGCTGACGGATCTGGCTGCTCATGGCTAGCTGACGGATCTGGCTGCTCATGGCTAGCTGACGGATCTGGCTGCTCATGGCTAGCTGACGGATCTGGCTGCTCATGGCTAGCTGACGGATCTGGCTGCTCATGGCTAGCTGACGGATCTGGCTGCTCATGGCTAGCTGACGGATCTGGCTGCTCATGGCTAGCTGACGGATCTGGCTGCTCATGGCTAGCTGACGGATCTGGCTGCTCATGGCTAGCTGACGGATCTGGCTGCTCATGGCTAGCTGACGGATCTGGCTGCTCATGGCTAGCTGACGGATCTGGCTGCTCATGGCTGGCTGACGGATCTGGCTGCTCATGGCTGGCTGACTGATCTGGCTGCTCCTGTCTGGTTGGCGGCTCTGGCAGATCCTGTCTGGTTGGCGGCTCTGGCAGATCCTGTCTGACGGACGGCTCTAGCGGCTCCTGTCTGGCTGGCGGCTCTAGCGGCTCCTGTCTGGCGGACGGCTCAGTGGGCTCATGGCAGACGGGCGGCTTTGCAGGCTCATGGCAGACGGGCGGCTTTGCAGGCTCATTGCAGACGGATGGCTCAGATGGCGCTGGGGAGACGGATGGCTCAGATGGCGCTGGGGAGACGGATGGCTCAGATGGCGCTGGGGAGACGAGCAGTTCAGTCAACGCTGTGCAGACGGCAGACTCCTGCCGGCTGAGGCGCACTGTAGGCCTGGTGCGTGGTGCCGGGACTGGTGGCACCGGGCTGGGGACACGCATCTCAGGGCTAGTGCGGGGAGCAGCAACAGGACGCACAGGACTCTGGGGAAACACAGGAGGCTTGGTGCGTGGTTTAGACACTGGTGGTAAAGGGCTGGAGACACGCACCATATAGCTAGTGCGTGGAGGAGGCACTGGTGGTACTGGATTGGGGCGGGGAGGTGGCGCCGGAAATACCGGACCGTGCAGGCGTACTGGCTCCCTTGAACGCCGAGCCTGTCCAACCTTACCTGGTTGTATGCTCCCCGTCGCCTGACCAGTGCGGGGAGGTGGAATGACCCGCACCGGCCTATGTAGGCGAACCGGGGACACCATGCGTAAGGCTGGTGCCATGTACGCCGGCCCGAGGAGACGCACTGGTAACCAGATGCGTTGGGCCGGCTTCATGACATACGGCTCAACGCTCAGTCTAGCCCGGCCGATACGTGGAGCTGAAATGTACCGAACCGGGCTATGCACGCGTACAGGAGACACCGTGCGCTCTACTGCGTAACACGGTGTCTGCCCGTACTCCCGCTCTCCACGGTAAGTACAGGGAGTAGGCGCAGGTTTCCTACCTGACTTCGCCACACTCCCTTTAAGGCCCCCCCCAAGAAATTTTTGGGTTGTACTCACGGGCTTCCAGCCTTGTCTCCGTGCTGCCTCCTCATATCGCCTCCTCTCGGCTTTCGCTGCCTCCAGCTCTTCACGAGGGAGGCGATATTCTCCAGGTTGATCCCAAGGTCCATCTCTTTCCAATTCCTCCTCCCAACTCCAGAGATCCTGTGTAGGCAGGTCCTGTTGCCGCCTTCCATGCCGCTTGGTCCTATGGTGGGTAATTCTGTCACGATCGTGTGGCGGATTGACGGACCAAAATGCAGCAGTTGGAAAATAAGCCATCTTCTTTTATTAGAAAAGATGACAAACAATAAACACGAAACACTTTAACAAAAGAACAAAACGACCGTGAAGCTACAAACGTTGTGCACATACATACAGGCTACAAACGTTCTACATAGACAATTACCCACAACCAATGAGAGCCTATGGCTACCCTAAATAAGGCTCCCAATCAGAGACAACCGAAATCAGCTGTCTCTAATTGGGAACTCATTCAGGTAACCATAGACTCTCCTAGATAACTAACCAACATAGACAACGCTAGACATATACACTCAACACAAAACCATATACTCCACCCCATAACCCCTTTACCAAATAAACACCCAAAACCAACAAAAACATAAACATTCCCCATGTCACACCCTGACCTAACTAAAATAATAAAGAAAACAAAGAATAATAAGGCCAGGGCGTGACATTTATTGCCTTACCTCCTCACGCCATTTACACACACTGTATATAGACTTTTTTTTTCCCTATTGTGTTATTGACTGTATGTTTGTTTTACTCCATGTGTAACTCTGTGTTGTTGTTTGTGTTGCACTGCTTTGCTTTATCTTGGCCAGGTCGCAGTTGTAAATGAAAACTTGTTCTCAACTAGCTTACCTGGTTAAATAAAGGTGAAATAAAAAATAAATAAAAAAATACATACAAACCCACAACAACACAGAAACTGGGGAACGTAACATGGGGTGAAAGAGGAATGATTGGTGACGGGCAGTGGCTGAGACAGCAGATTTTCTGACTTCATACACTGCACTCTTTGAGAGAGGTAGTTAGCAAACCAGGCCAAAGACCACCAGGCCAAAGACCCCTGATTTAACTTTAGCCTGCAGCTTTGATATGTGATGAGAGAAGGACAGTGTACCGTCTAGCCATACTCCCAAATACTTGTATGAGGTGACTACCTCAAGCTCCAAACCCTCAGAGGTAGTAATCACACCTGTGGGGAGAGGGACATTCTTCTTACCAAACCACATGACCTTTGTTTTGGAGGTGTTCAGAACAAGGTTATTAAGGGCAGCGACAGCTTGTTGGACACTTAGAAAGCTTTGTTGAAGAGCTTTGTTGTAACCCTAACACAAAATCCAGGGAGGGACCAGCTGAGTATAAGACTGTATCATCTGCATATAAATGGTTGAGAGAGCTTCCTACTGCCAGAGCTATGTTGTTGATGGAAATTGAGAAGAGTGTGGGGCCTAGGATTGAGCCTTGCGGTACTCCCTTGGTGACAAGCAGTGGCTGAGACAGCAGATTTTATGACTTTATAACATTATTGTTACATTATCCAAACTTTGTTGTGATAACATTATTTTTACATTATCCAAACTTTGTTGTGATAACATTATTTTTTTACATTATCCAAACTTTGTTGTGATAACATTATTTTCACATTATCCAAACTTTGTTGTGATAACATTATTTTTACATTATCCAAACTTTGTTGTGATAACATTATTTTTTTACATTATCCAAACTTTGTTGTGATAACATTATTTTCACATTATCCAAACTTTGTTGTGATAACATTATTTTTACATTATCCAAACTTTGTGACCGCTATTTGAATATATATAATATGTAGAGAGATCAGGAGGGTTAGGAGGGTCAGGCTACCCTCCATATAGAACAACGTTATAGGGTTAGGAGGGTTAGGAGGGTCAGGCTACCGTCCATAAAGAACAACGTTATAGGGTTAGGAGGGTCAGGAGGGTCAGGAGGGTCAGGCTACCGTCCATAAAGAACAACGTTATAGGGTTAGGAGGGTTAGGAGGGTCAGGAGGGTCAGGCTACCATCCATAAAGAACAACGTTATAGAGTTAGGAGGGTCAGGAGGGTTAGGAGGGTCAGGCTACCGTCCATAAAGAACAACGTTATAGAGTTAGGAGGGTCAGGAGGGTTAGGAGGGTCAGGAGGGTCAGGAGGGTCAGGAGGGTCAGGCTACCATCCATAAAGAACAACGTTATAGGGCTAGGAGGGTCAGGAGGGTTAGGAGGGTCAGGAGGGTTAGGAGGGTCAGGAGGGTCAGGCTACCATCCATAAAGAACAACGTTATAGGGTCAGGAGGGTCAGGCTACCGTCCAAAAAGAACAACGTTATAGGGTTAGGAGGGTCAGGAGGGTTAGGAGGGTCAGGAGGGTTAGGAGGGTCAGGCTACCATCCATAAAGAACAACGTTATAGGGTCAGGAGGGTTATGAGGGTCAGGAGGGTCAGGCTACCGTCCAAAAAGAACAACGTTATAGGGTCAGGAGGGTTAGGAGGGTCAGGCTACCATCCATAAAGAACAACGTTATAGGGTCAGGAGGGTTATGAGGGTCAGGAGGGTCAGGCTACCATCCATAAAGAACAACGTTATAGGGTCAGGAGGGTTATGAGGGTCAGGAGGGTCAGGCTACCGTCCATAAAGAACAACGTTATAGGGTTAGGAGGGTCAGGAGGGTTAGGAGGGTCAGGCTACCGTCCATAAAGAACAACGTTATAGGGTTAGGAGGGTTAGGAGGGTCAGGAGGGTCAGGAGGGTCAGGCTACCGTCCATAAAGAACAACGTTATAGGATCAGGAGGGTTAGGAGGGTCAGGAGGGTCAGGCTACCATCCATAAAGAACAACGTTATAGAGTTAGGAGGGTCAGGAGGGTCAGGCTACCGTCCATAAAGAACAACGTTATAGGATCAGGAGGGTTAGGAGGGTCAGGAGGGTCAGGAGGGTCAGGAGGGTTAGGAGGGTCAGGAGGGTCAGGCTACCATCCATAAAGAACAACGTTATAGGGTTAGGAGGGTCAGGAGGGTTAGGAGGGTCAGGAGGGTTAGGAGGGTCAGGAGGGTTAGGAGGGTCAGGCTACCATCCATAAAGAACAACGTTATAGGATCAGGAGGGTTAGGAGGGTCAGGAGGGTCAGGCTACCATCCATAAAGAACAACGTTATAGAGTTAGGAGGGTCAGGAGGGTCAGGAGGGTCAGGCTACCGTCCATAAAGAACAACGTTATAGGATCAGGAGGGTTAGGAGGGTCAGGAGAGTTAGGAGGGTCAGGCTACCATCCATAAAGAACAACGTTATAGGGTCAGGAGGGTCAGGAGGGTCAGGCTACCATCCATAAAGAACAACGTTATAGGGTTAGGAGGGTCAGGAGGGTTAGGCTACCATCCATAAAGAACAACGTTATAGGGTTAGGAGGGTTAGGAGGGTCAGGCTACCATCCATAAAGAACAACGTTATAGGGTTAGGAGGGTCAGGAGGGTCAGGAGGGTCAGGCTACCGTCCATAAATTAACAACGTTATAGGGTTAGGAGGGTCAGGAGGGTTAGGAGGGTCAGGCTACCGTCCATAAAGAACAACGTTATAGGGTCAGGAGGGTCAGGAGGGTCAGGAGGGTCAGGCTACCATCCATAAAGAACAACGTTATAGGGTCAGGAGGGTCAGGAGGGTCAGGCTACCCTCCATAAAGAACAACGTTATAGGGTCAGGAGGGTCAGGAGGGTCAGGAGGGTCAGGCTACCGTCCATAAAGAACAACGTTATAGGGTCAGGAGGGTCAGGAGGGTCAGGAGGGTCAGGCTACCATCCATAAAGAACAACGTTATAGGGTTAGGAGGGTCAGGAGGGTCAGGCTACCATCCATAAAGAACAACGTTATAGGGTCAGGAGGGTTAGGAGGGTTAGGAGGGTCAGGCTACCATCAATAAAGAACAACGTTATAGAGTTAGGAGGGTTAGGCTACCGTCCATAAAGAACAACGTTATAGGGTTAGGAGGGTCAGGAGGGTCAGGAGGGTCAGGAGGGTCAGGCTACCCTCCATAAAGAACAACGTTATAGGGTTAGGAGGGTCAGGAGGGTCAGGAGGGTCAGGAGGGTCAGGAGGGTCAGGAGGGTCAGGCTACCGTCCATAAAGAACAACGTTATAGGGTCAGGAGGGTTAGGAGGGTCAGGAGGGTCAGGAGGGTCAGGAGGGTCAGGCTACCATCCATAAAGAACAACGTTATAGGGTCAGGAGGGTCAGGAGGGTCAGGCTACCGTCCATAAAGAACAACGTTATAGGGTCAGGAGGGTCAGGAGGGTCAGGAGGGTCAGGAGGGTCAGGAGGGTTAGGAGGGTTAGGAGGGTCAGGCTACCGTCCATAAAGAACAACGTTATAGGATCAGGAGCAGGGGTGTCAAAGTCAAATGGACGGAGGGCCAAATAAAAAATTTAGCTACAAGCCGAGGGCCGGACTGTTCGAATGTTCATTGAAAAATTTTTAAATGACGCATATAGTCTAGTGAACCTAATTGAACCTGCTGAAAACCTAACAAATATATTCCAATATGATCAGATAAATAAAGCAATATTTTCTTATGGCTCTGTCAGTAATCTTTAATTTTCAACAGACACAAAAGACAAATTTCCTTTATATAAAAATCCCCATAACATGAACATTAAATGAAAGAAACCGGTATTCAAGGCACCATCAGTAGCCTATATTTTCTATTTTAGCAAAAGTGGGCTAAATTTACTTCAAAGAAAAATACAATAATAGCAATTTTCTATCATCCACTCAACTGAAATATTTTTAAAATATAATTGGATTGAAATACAATAAAATAAAGTGCAAAAATCTATTAATCAAAAACAACACTTTGTTTAAGGAGAAGTAACATGCAGTGAAAACAAATATTAAACTTTAACTTTTAAACTTGAACTGAGTAAAAACTCTAAATATGTGATTGCACAGTAATGTTCACTTGTTTGAGGTTGAGGGTGATACTTGGTGGTGTCCCATCTTTTCCACAAGTTCATCAATGTTCGGGGTAAGGCTCTGAGCTGAGGAAATCCTCAGAATTGAGTGGAGGTGTTCAGCAGTAAGTCGACTTCTGTGTGATGTTTTGTTCAGGTTCATCAAAGAAAACAGTTGTTCACACAGGTATGTGCTGCCAAACATAGACAACGTTTGAGCAGCCTGGATGCGCAGCTGGGGCATTGTGTCGGGGAGGAAACGGGCGAACTCCGCAGCACCCACTGCCTCATATTTTGCCCTCAGTGCATCATTGCATTGGAGGTCAATCAACTCCATTTGGAGGTTTGGTGGTGAGCTTTCCACGTCAACAGCAAATGGGTTACCGAGCAGTTCCAACCTGCTTTTTTGTGCTTCAAAGTCAGCAAATCGGCGTCGAAAGTCAGCGGCAAGCATACCTATTTTATCAGCCAACTGTGCGCTCGGGAACGCACTGGTAGAGAGCTTCTCTTTCATGGTCTGGCAGCTGGGAAAGTGGCTCAAATTTTCTTTCCGCATCTGCGTCTCCCACAGAGTCAGTTTGGTTTTAAATGCCTTCACTGTACTGTACATATCAGAGATGACATGATCCCGACCCTGCAGCTGCAAGTTCATTGCATTCAGATGACTCGTAATGTCACACAGAAAAGCCATTTCACACAGAAACATTTCGTCTCGGAGTTGTGTTGTGTCTTTCCCTTTGCTGTCCAAGAACAGACAAATCTCCTCACGAAGCTCGAAACATCTTTGAAGCACCTTTCCCTGGCTTAGCCATCGCACCTCTGTGTGATAAGGCAAATCACCATGCTCCGTTTCTAACTCCGTCAGAAATGCCTTGAACTGGCGGTGATTCAAACCTTTGGCTCTGATAAAGTTAACTGTGCGCGTGTTGATGCTCATTACATGCTCCATTTTCAAGGCTTTACCGCACAACGCTTCCTGGTGTATGATACAATGATAAGCTGTCAGCTCACCTGTCGCGTTTTCCTCTTGCATCTTTTCCCGTATCTTCGCCACCAGTCCGCTCCTGTGTCCACACATCGCAGGTGCTCCGTCGGTTGTCAAACCCACGAGTTTTTCCCAAGGCAGCTCCATCTCATTTACACATCTTGACACCTCTTCATACAAATCATGCCCCGTAGTTGTGCCATGCATAGGACGTAAAGCCAAAAACTCCTCTGTCACGCTTAGGCTGGAGTCCACTCCGCGGATGAAAATTGACAACTGGGCAATGTCAGAAATGTCGGTGCTCTCATCCACAGCCAAGGAATATGCAATGAAATCTTTTCCCTTTTTCACAAGCTGCTCTTTTAGATTGATGGACAACTGGTCTACTCTCTCGGCAATGGTGTTTCTGCTCAGACTCACATTTAAAAAGAGTTGCCTTTTTTCTGGGCAAACTTCGTCACAAACTTTAATCATGCAGTTTTTGATGAAATCCCCCTCCGTAAATGGCCGGGCTGATTTAGCGATCTCTTCTGCCAAAATAAAACTGGCCTTGACAGCAGCCTGGCCTTGTGATTTGGCTTTTTTGAACAGAGCCTGTCGAGATTTGAGGCCTCGTTTTAATTCCTCTGCCTTTTGTAGCCTTTGTTCCATGTCCATATTCTTGTTTTTGTCCGCGTGTTTCGTTTCATAATGTCGTCTCAGATTATACTCTTTCAGTACCGCCACACTTTCTCCACACAGAAGACACACAGGTTTTCCAGCTACCTCCGTGAACATATACTCCGACTCCCACCTTGTTTGAAACCCCCGGTTCTCAGTGTCCACCTTCCGTTTTGCCATTTTTGATGGGTATCTGAAAGTTAATTTTACTGTGATGCTGACGACTGCTGTGCCAATAAATATTGAAATGAAGCAGCCTACTGCTCGGTGCGTCACCGTTGCATTGTGGGAAATGTAGTATTGGTGCGTGTAAAAGATCTGCGGGCTGCCGGCTTGCTGCGGTCTGCGGGCCGGTTCTAATAATAAATCAAGATCATCCCAGGGGCCGTAAAAAACCTTCTCGCGGGCCGGATGTGGCCCGCGGGCCTTGACTCTGACATATGTGATCAGGAGGGTCAGGCTACCGTCCATAAAGAACAACGTTATAGGGTCAGGAGGGTCAGGAGGGTTAGGAGGGTCAGGAGGGTCAGGCTACCCTCCATAAAGAACAACGTTATAGGGTTAGGAGGGTTAGGAGGGTCAGGCTACCATCCATAAAGAACAACGTTATAGGGTCAGGAGGGTCAGGAGGGTCAGGCTACCGTTCATAAAGAACAACGTTATAGGGTTAGGAGGGTTAGGAGGGTTAGGAGGGTCAGGAGGGTTAGGAGGGTCAGGCTACCGTTCATAAAGAACAACGTTATAGGGTTAGGAGGGTTAGGAGGGTCAGGCTACCCTCCATAAAGAACAACGTTATAGGGTCAGGAGGGTCAGGAGGGTCAGGCTACCATCCATAAAGAACAACGTTATAGGGTCAGGAGGGTCAGGCTACCATCCATAAAGAACAACGTTATAGGGTTAGGAGGGTCAGGCTACCATCCATAAAGAACAACGTTATAGGGTCAGGAGGGTTAGGAGGGTCAGGAGGGTCAGGAGGGTCAGGCTACCCTCCATAAAGAACAACGTTATAGGGTCAGGAGGGTCAGGAGGGTCAGGAGGGTCAGGCTACCCTCCATAAAGAACAACGTTATAGGGTCAGGAGGGTCAGGAGGGTCAGGCTACCGTCCATAAAGAACAACGTTATAGGGTCAGGAGGGTTAGGAGGGTCAGGAGGGTCAGGCTACCCTCCATAAAGAACAACGTTATAGGGTCAGGAGGGTTAGGAGGGTCAGGCTACCGTCCATAAAGAACAACGTTATAGGGTTAGGAGGGTCAGGAGGGTCAGGAGGGTCAGGAGGGTCAGGCTACCGTCCATAAAGAACAACGTTATATGGTCAGGAGGGTCAGGAGGGTTAGGAGGGTCAGGAGGGTCAGGCTACCGTCCATAAAGAACAACGTTATAGGGTCAGGAGGGTCAGGAGGGTTAGGAGGGTCAGGAGGGTCAGGCTACCATCCATAAAGAACTACGTTATAGGGTTAGGAGGATTAGGAGGGTCAGGCTACCGTCCATAAAGAACAACGTTATAGGGTCAGGAGGGTTAGGAGGGTTAGGAGGGTCAGGCTACCGTCCATAAAGAACAACGTTATAGGGTTAGGAGGGTCAGGAGGGTTAGGAGGGTCAGGAGGGTCAGGCTACCATCCATAAAGAACAACGTTATAGGGTTAGGAGGGTCAGGAGGGTTAGGAGGGTCAGGCTACCGTCCATAAAGAACAACGTTATAGGGCTAGGAGGGTCAGGAGGGTTAGGAGGGTCAGGCTACCGTCCATAAAGAACAACGTTATAGGGTTAGGAGGGTCAGGAGGGTCAGGAGGGTCAGGAGGGTCAGGCTACCGTCCATAAAGAACAACGTTATAGGGTCAGGAGGGTTAGGAGGGTTAGGAGGGTCAGGCTACCATCCATAAAGAACTACGTTATAGGGTTAGGAGGATTAGGAGGGTCAGGCTACCGTCCATAAAGAACAACGTTATAGGGTTAGGAGGGTTAGGAGGGTCAGGAGGGTCAGGCTACCGTCCATAAAGAACAACGTTATAGGGTTAGGAGGGTCAGGAGGGTCAGGAGGGTCAGGCTACCATCCATAAAGAACTACGTTATAGGGTTAGGAGGATTAGGAGGGTCAGGCTACCGTCCATAAAGAACAACGTTATAGGGCTAGTAGGGTCAGGAGGGTTAGGAGGGTCAGGCTACCGTCCATAAAGAACAACGTTATAGGGCTAGGAGGGTCAGGAGGGTCAGGAGGGTCAGGAGGGTTAGGAGGGTCAGGCTACCATCCATAAAGAACAACGTTATAGGGCTAGGAGGGTCAGGAGGGTCAGGAGGGTCAGGCTACCGTCCATATAGAACAACGTTATAGGGTCAGGAGGGTTAGGAGGGTCAGGAGGGTTAGGAGGGTCAGGAGGGTTAGGAGGGTCAGGCTACCATCCATAAAGAACAACGTTATAGGGTTAGGAGGGTCAGGAGGGTCAGGCTACCATCCATAAAGAACAACGTTATAGGGTTAGGAGGGTCAGGAGGGTCAGGAGGGTCAGGCTACCATCCATAAAGAACAACGTTATAGAGTTAGGAGGGTCAGGAGGGTTAGGAGGGTCAGGAGGGTTAGGAGGGTCAGGCTACCATCCATAAAGAACAACGTTATAGGGTCAGGAGGGTTAGGAGGGTCAGGCTACCGTCCATAAAGAACTACGTTATAGGGTTAGGAGGGTCAGGAGGGTCAGGAGGGTCAGGAGGGTCAGGCTACCATCCATAAAGAACAACGTTATAGGGTTAGGAGGGTCAGGAGGGTCAGGAGGGTTAGGAGGGTCAGGCTACCATCCATAAAGAACAACGTTATAGGGTTAGGAGGGTCAGGAGGGTTAGGAGGGTCAGGCTACCGTCCATAAAGAACAACGTTATAGGGTCAGGAGGGTCAGGAGGGTCAGGCTACCGTCCATAAAGAACAACGTTATAGGGTCAGGAGGGTCAGGAGGGTCAGGCTACCGTCCATAAAGAACAACGTTATAGGGTTAGGAGGGTCAGGAGGGTCAGGCTACCGTCCATAAAGAACAACGTTATAGGGTTAGGAGGGTCAGGAGGGTCAGGAGGGTCAGGCTACCATCCATAAAGAACTACGTTATAGGGTTAGGAGGATTAGGAGGGTCAGGCTACCGTCCATAAAGAACAACGTTATAGGGCTAGTAGGGTCAGGAGGGTTAGGAGGGTCAGGCTACCGTCCATAAAGAACAACGTTATAGGGCTAGGAGGGTCAGGAGGGTCAGGAGGGTCAGGAGGGTTAGGAGGGTCAGGCTACCATCCATAAAGAACAACGTTATAGGGCTAGGAGGGTCAGGAGGGTCAGGAGGGTCAGGCTACCGTCCATATAGAACAACGTTATAGGGTCAGGAGGGTTAGGAGGGTCAGGAGGGTTAGGAGGGTCAGGAGGGTTAGGAGGGTCAGGCTACCATCCATAAAGAACAACGTTATAGGGTTAGGAGGGTCAGGAGGGTCAGGCTACCATCCATAAAGAACAACGTTATAGGGTTAGGAGGGTCAGGAGGGTCAGGAGGGTCAGGCTACCATCCATAAAGAACAACGTTATAGAGTTAGGAGGGTCAGGAGGGTTAGGAGGGTCAGGAGGGTTAGGAGGGTCAGGCTACCATCCATAAAGAACAACGTTATAGGGTCAGGAGGGTTAGGAGGGTCAGGCTACCGTCCATAAAGAACTACGTTATAGGGTTAGGAGGGTCAGGAGGGTCAGGAGGGTCAGGAGGGTCAGGCTACCATCCATAAAGAACAACGTTATAGGGTTAGGAGGGTCAGGAGGGTCAGGAGGGTTAGGAGGGTCAGGCTACCATCCATAAAGAACAACGTTATAGGGTTAGGAGGGTCAGGAGGGTTAGGAGGGTCAGGCTACCGTCCATAAAGAACAACGTTATAGGGTCAGGAGGGTCAGGAGGGTCAGGCTACCGTCCATAAAGAACAACGTTATAGGGTCAGGAGGGTCAGGAGGGTCAGGCTACCGTCCATAAAGAACAACGTTATAGGGTTAGGAGGGTCAGGAGGGTTAGGAGGGTCAGGAGGGTCAGGAAGGTCAGGCTACCATCCATAAAGAACAACGTTATAGGGTCAGGAGGGTCAGGAGGGTCAGGAGGGTTAGGAGGGTCAGGCTACCATCCATAAAGAACAACGTTATAGGGTC
This sequence comes from Salvelinus fontinalis, assembly GCF_029448725.1. Lineage (NCBI taxonomy): Eukaryota > Metazoa > Chordata > Actinopteri > Salmoniformes > Salmonidae > Salvelinus > Salvelinus fontinalis. Next base: position 2,168,641 of record NC_074675.1, read on the forward strand.
AGGAGGGTTAGGAGGGTTAGGAGGGTTAGGAGGGTCAGGAGGGTCAGGCTACCATCCATAAAGAACAACGTTATAGGATCAGGAGGGTCAGGAGGGTCAGGCTACCATCCATAAAGAACAACGTTATAGGATCAGGAGGGTCAGGAGGGTCAGGCTACCATCCATAAAGAACAACTCTATAGAGTTAGGAGGGTCAGGAGGGTTAGGAGGGTCAGGAGGGTTAGGAGGGTCAGGAGGGTTAGGAGGGTCAGGCTACCGTCCATAAAGAACAACGTTATAGGGTCAGGAGGGTCAGGAGGGTCAGGAGGGTCAGGCTACCGTCCATAAAGAACAACGTTATAGGGTCAGGAGGGTCAGGAGGGTCAGGCTACCGTCCATAAAGAACAACGTTATAGGGTCAGGAGGGTCAGGAGGGTCAGGAGGGTCAGGCTACCGTCCATAAAGAACAACGTTATAGGGTTAGGAGGGTCAGGAGGGTTAGGAGGGTCAGGAGGGTCAGGAAGGTCAGGCTACCATCCATAAAGAACAACGTTATAGGGTCAGGAGGGTCAGGAGGGTCAGGAGGGTTAGGAGGGTTAGGAGGTTCAGGAGGGTCAGGAGGGTCAGGAGGGTTAGGAGGGTCAGGCTACCGTCCATAAAGAACAACGTTATAGAGTTAGGAGGGTCAGGAGGGTTAGGAGGGTCAGGAGGGTCAGGAGGGTCAGGAGGGTCAGGCTACCGTCCATAAAGAACAATGTTATAGGGTTAGGAGGGTTAGGAGGGTCAGGCTACCGTCCATATAGAACAACGTTATAGGGTTAGGAGGGTTAGGAGGGTCAGGAGGGTCAGGCTACCGTCCATAAAGAACAACGTTATAGGGTCAGGAGGGTCAGGAGGGTCAGGAGGGTTAGGAGGGTTGGAGGGTCAGGAGGGTCAGGAGGGTCAGGCTACCATCCATAAAGAACAACGTTATAGGGTTAGGAGGGTTAGGAGGGTCAGGAGGGTCAGGCTACCGTCCATAAAGAACAACGTTATAGGGTTAGGAGGGTCAGGAGGGTCAGGAGGGTTAGGAGGGTCAGGAGGGTCAGGCTACCGTCCATAAAGAACAACGTTATAGAGTTAGGAGGGTCAGGAGGGTTAGGAGGGTCAGGAGGGTCAGGAGGGTCAGGAGGGTCAGGCTACCATCCATAAAGAACAATGTTATAGGGTTAGGAGGGTTAGGAGGGTCAGGAGGGTCAGGCTACCGTCCATAAAGAACAATGTTATAGGGTTAGGAGGGTTAGGAGGGTCAGGAGGGTCAGGCTACCGTCCATATAGAACAACGTTATAGGGTCAGGAGGGTCAGGAGGGTCAGGAGGGTCAGGCTACCATCCATAAAGAACAACGTTATAGGGTTAGGAGGGTTAGGAGGGTTAGGAGGGTTAGGAGGGTTAGGAGGGTCAGGCTACCGTCCATAAATAACTCTGATGTTGCTGTATGGAGGAGGCTCCTGTTCCTTCCTTATGGAACATATTTTATCATCTTCAACACCACTTGTGTTGTAAAACATGTATAATAACTAATACTTTCATATTTTCATCAAAGGGTAATCCTTAGAATGATCTGCTGTCTTGTGAGCATCTGTAATATCCTTGGATAACCACAGGGGGGCGATGTGTCACTGAAAGTCCTCCTATCCCTTCTTCCTGGTTGCTGCTAGTTTACCACAGCCACAATGTCAAAATTGTCTATATTGTAAAAATTCATGAATATACATATATTAAGGTTAGGGTTAGGAATAAGGTTAGCTGTCTGGTTAAGGTTAGGGTTAGGAATAAGGTTAGCTGTCTGGTTTAGGTAAGGGTTAGGAATAAGGTTAGCTGTCTGGTTAAGGTTAGGGTTAGGAATAAGGTTAGCTGTCTGGTTAAGGTTAGGGTTAGGAATAAGGTTAGCTGTCTGGTTAAGGTTAGGGTTAGGAATAAGGTTAGCTGTCTGGTTAGGGTTAGGAATAAGGTTAGCTGTCTGGTTAAGGTTAGAGTTAGGAATAAGGTTAGCTGTCTGGTTAGGGTTAGGAATAAGGTTAGCTGTCTGGTTAAGGTTAGGGTTAGGAATAAGGTTAGCTGTCTGGTTAGGGTTAGGAATAAGGTTAGCTGTCTGGTTAAGGTTAGGGTTAGGAATAAGGTTAGCTGTCTGGTTAAGGTTAGGGTTAGGAATAAGGTTAGCTGTCTGGTTAGGGTTAGGACTAAGGTTAGCTGTCTGGTTAAGGTTAGGATTAGGAATAAGGTTAGCTGTCTGGTTAAGGTTAGGGTTAGGAATAAGGTTAGCTGTCTGGTTAAGGTTAGGGTTAGGAATAAGGTTAGCTGTCTGGTTAAGGTTAGGGTTAGGAATAAGGTTAGCTGTCTGGTTAGGGTTAGGAATAAGGTTAGCTGTCTGATTAGGGTTAGGAATAAGGTTAGCTGTCTGGTTAAGGTAAGGGTTAGGATTAAGGTTAGCTGTCTGGTTAGGGTTAGGAATAAGGTTAGCTGTCTGGTTAAGGTTAGGGTTAGGATTAAGGTTAGCTGTCTGGTTAAGGTTAGGAATAAGGTTAGTTGTCTGGTTAGGGTTAGGAATAAGGTTAGCTGTCTGGTTAAGGTTAGGGTTAGGAATAAGGTTAGCTGTCTGGTTAAGGTTAGGGTTAGGAATAAGGTTAGCTGTCTGGTTAAGGTTATTGTTAGGAATAAGGTTAGCTGTCTGGTTAGGGTTAGGGTTAGGAATAAGGTTAGCTGTCTGGTTAAGGTTAGGGTTAGGAATAAGGTTAGCTGTCTGGTTAAGGTTAGGGTTAGGAATAAGGTTAGCTGTCTGGTTAAGGTTAGGGTTAGGAATAAGGTTGGCTGTCTGGTTAAGGTTAGGGTTAGGAATAAGGTTAGCTGTCTGGTTAGGGTTAGGGTTAGGAATAAGGTTAGCTGTATGGTTAAGGTTAGGGTTAGGAATAAGGTTAGCTGTCTGGTTAAGGTTAGGGTTAGGAATAAGGTTAGCTGTCTGGTTAAGGTTAGGGTTAGGAATAAGGTTAGCTGTCTGGTTAACGTTAGGGTTAGGAATAAGGTTAGCTGTCTGGTTAGGGTTAGGGTTAGGAATAAGGTTAGCTGTCTGGTTAAGGTTAGGGTTAGGAATAAGGTTAGCTGTCTGGTTAAGGTTAAGGTTAGGAATAAGGTTAGCTGTCTGGTTAAGGTTAGGGTTAGGAATAAGGTTAGCTGTCTGGTTAAGGTTAGGGTTAGGAATAAGGTTAGCTGTCTGGTTAAGGTTAGGGTTAGGAAAAAGGTTAGCTGTCTGGTTAAGGTTAGGGTTATGAATAAGGTTAGCTGTCTGGTTAAGGTTAGGGTTAGGAATAAGGTTAGCTGTCTGGTTAAGGTTAGGGTTAGGAATAAGGTTAGCTGTCTGGTTAAGGTTAGGGTTAGGAATAAGGTTAGCTGTCTGGTTAAGGTTAGAGTTAGGAATAAGGTTAGCTGTCTGGTTAAGGTTAGGGTTAGGAATAAGGTTAGCTGTCTGGTAAAGGTTAGGGTTAGGAATAAGGTTAGCTGTCTGGTTAAGGTTAGGGTTAGGAATAAGGTTAGCTGTCTGGTTAAGGTTAGGGTTAGGAATAAGGTTAGCTGTCTGGTTAAGGTTAGGGTTAGGAATAAGGTTAGCTGTCTGGTTAAGGTTAGGGTTAGGAATAAGGTTAGCTGTCTGGTTAAGGTTAGGGTTAGGAATAAGGTTAGCTGTCTGGTTAAGGTTAGGGTTAGGAATAAGGTTAGCTGTCTGGTTAAGGTTATTATTAGGAATAAGGTTAGCTGTCTGGTTAGGGTTAGGGTTAGGAATAAGGTTAGCTGTCTGGTTAAGGTTAGGGTTAGGAATAAGGTTAGCTGTCTGGTTAAGGTTAGGGTTAGGAATAAGGTTAGCTGTCTGGTTAAGGTTAGGGTTAGGAATAAGGTTGGCTGTCTGGTTAAGGTTAGGGTTAGGAATAAGGTTAGCTGTCTGGTTAGGGTTAGGGTTAGGAATAAGGTTAGCTGTCTGGTTAAGGTTAGGGTTAGGAATAAGGTTAGCTGTCTGGTTAAGGTTAGGGTTAGGAATAAGGTTAGCTGTCTGGTTAAGGTTAGGGTTAGGAATAAGGTTAGCTGTCTGGTTAACGTTAGGGTTAGGAATAAGGTTAGCTGTCTGGTTAGGGTTAGGGTTAGGAATAAGGTTAGCTGTCTGGTTAAGGTTAGGGTTAGGAATAAGGTTAGCTGTCTGGTTAAGGTTAAGGTTAGGAATAAGGTTAGCTGTCTGGTTAAGGTTAGGGTTAGGAATAAGGTTAGCTGTCTGGTTAAGGTTAGGGTTAGGAATAAGGTTAGCTGTCTGGTTAAGGTTAGGGTTAGGAAAAAGGTTAGCTGTCTGGTTAAGGTTAGGGTTATGAATAAGGTTAGCTGTCTGGTTAAGGTTAGGGTTAGGAATAAGGTTAGCTGTCTGGTTAAGGTTAGGGTTAGGAATAAGGTTAGCTGTCTGGTTAAGGTTAGGGTTAGGAATAAGGTTAGCTGTCTGGTTAAGGTTAGGGTTAGGAATAAGGTTAGCTGTCTGGTAAAGGTTAGGGTTAGGAATAAGGTTAGCTGTCTGGTTAAGGTTAGGGTTAGGAATAAGGTTAGCTGTCTGGTTAAGGTTAGGGTTAGGAATAAGGTTAGCTGTCTGGTTAAGGTTAGGGTTAGGAATAAGGTTAGCTGTCTGGTTAAGGTTAGGGTTAGGAATAAGGTTAGCTGTCTGGTAAAGGTTAGGGTTAGGAATAAGGTTAGCTGTCTGGTTAAGGTTAGGGTTAGGAATAAGGTTAGCTGTCTGGTTAAGGTTAGGGTTAGGAATAAGGTTAGCTGTCTGGTTAAGGTTAGGGTTAGGAATAAGGTTAGCTGTCTGGTTAGGGTTAGGAATAAGGTTAGCTGTCTGGTTAAGGTTAGGGTTAGGAATAAGGTTAGCTGTCTGGTTAAGGTCAGGGTTAGGAATAAGGTTAGCTGTCTGGTTAAGGTTAGGGTTAGGAATAAGGTTAGCTGTCTGGTTAAGGTTAGGGTTAGGAATAAGGTTAGCTGTCTGGTTAAGGTTAGAGTTAGGAATAAGGTTAGCTGTCTGGTTAAGGTTAGGGTTAGGAATAAGGTTAGCTGTCTGGTTAAGGTTAGGGTTAGGAATAAGGTTAGCTGTCTGGTTAAGGTTAGGAATAAGGTTAGCTGTCTGGTTAAGGTTAGGGTTAGGAATAAGGTTAGCTGTCTGGTTAAGGTTAGGGTTAGGAATAAGGTTAGCTGTGTGGTTAAGGTTAGGAAAAAGGTTAGCTGTCTGGTTAAGGTTAGGGTTAGTGATAAGGTTAGCTGTCTGGTTAAGGTTAGGGTTAGGAATAAGGTTAGCTGTCTGGTTAAGGTTAGGGTTAGGAATAAGGTTAGCTGTCTGGTTAAGGTTAGGAATAAGGTTAGCTGTCTGGTTAAGGTTAGGGTTAGGAATAAGGTTAGCTGTCTGGTTAAGGTTAGGGTTAGGAATAAGGTTAGCTGTCTGGTTAAGGTTAGGGTTAGGAATAAGGTTAGCTGTCTGGTTAAGGTTAGGGTTAGGAATAAGGTTAGCTGTCTGGTTAAGGTTAGGGTTAGGAATAAGGTTAGCTGTCTGGTTAAGGTTAGGGTTAGGAATAAGGTTAGCTGTCTGGTTAAGGTTAGGGTTAGGAATAAGGTTAGCTGTCTGGTTAAGGTTAGGGTTAGGAATAAGGTTGGCTGTCTGGTTAAGGTTAGGGTTAGGAATAAGGTTAGCTGTCTGGTTAGGGTTAGGGTTAGGAATAAGGTTAGCTGTCTGGTTAAGGTTAGGGTTAGGAATAAGGTTAGCTGTCTGGTTAAGGTTAGGGTTAGGAATAAGGTTAGCTGTCTGGTTAACGTTAGGGTTAGGAATAAGGTTAGCTGTCTGGTTAGGGTTAGGGTTAGGAATAAGGTTAGCTGTCTGGTTAAGGTTAGGGTTAGGAATAAGGTTAGCTGTCTGGTTAAGGTTAGGGTTAGGAATAAGGTTAGCTGTCTGGTAAAGGTTAGGGTTAGGAATAAGGTTAGCTGTCTGGTTAAGGTTAGGGTTAGGAATAAGGTTAGCTGTCTGGTTAAGGTTAGGGTTAGGAATAAGGTTAGCTGTCTGGTTAAGGTTAGGGTTAGGAACAAGGTTAGCTGTCTGGTTAGGGTTAGGAATAAGGTTAGCTGTCTGGTTAAGGTTAGGGTTAGGAATAAGGTTAGCTGTCTGGTTAAGGTTAGGGTTATGAATAAGGTTAGCTGTCTGGTTAAGGTTAGGGTTAGGAATAAGGTTAGCTGTCTGGTTAAGGTTAGGGTTAGGAATAAGGTTAGCTGTCTGGTTAAGGTTAGGGTTAGGAATAAGGTTAGCTGTCTGGTTAAGGTTAGGGTTAGGAATAAGGTTAGCTGTCTGGTTAAGGTTAGGGTTAGGAATAAGGTTAGCTGTCTGGTTAAGGTTAGGGTTAGGAATAAGGTTAGCTGTCTGGTTAAGGTTAGGGTTAGGAATAAGGTTAGCTGTCTGGTAAAGGTTAGGGTTAGGAATAAGGTTAGCTGTCTGGTAAAGGTTAGGGTTAGGAATAAGGTTAGCTGTCTGGTTAAGGTTAGGGTTAGGAATAAGGTTAGCTGTCTGGTTAAGGTTAGGGTTAGGAATAAGGTTAGCTGTCTGGTTAGGGTTAGGAATAAGGTTAGCTGTCTGGTTAAGGTTAGGGTTAGGAATAAGGTTAGCTGTCTGGTTAAGGTCAGGGTTAGGAATAAGGTTAGCTGTCTGGTTAAGGTTAGGGTTAGGAATAAGGTTAGCTGTCTGGTTAAGGTTAGGGTTAGGAATAAGGTTAGCTGTCTGGTTAAGGTTAGAGTTAGGAATAAGGTTAGCTGTCTGGTTAAGGTTAGGGTTAGGAATAAGGTTAGCTGTCTGGTTAAGGTTAGGGTTAGGAATAAGGTTAGCTGTCTGGTTAAGGTTAGGGTTAGGAATAAGGTTAGCTGTCTGGTTAAGGTTAGGGTTAGGAATAAGGTTAGCTGTCTGGTTAAGGTTAGGGTTAGGAATAAGGTTAGCTGTCTGGTTAAGGTTAGGGTTAGGAATAAGGTTAGCTGTCTGGTTAAGGTTAGGGTTAGGAATAAGGTTAGCTGTCTGGTTAAGGTTAGGGTTAGGAATAAGGTTAGCTGTCTGGTTAAGGTTAGGAATAAGGTTAGCTGTCTGGTTAAGGTTAGGGTTAGGAATAAGGTTAGCTGTCTGGTTAAGGTTAGGGTTAGGAATAAGGTTAGCTGTGTGGTTAAGGTTAGGAAAAAGGTTAGCTGTCTGGTTAAGGTTAGGGTTAGTGATAAGGTTAGCTGTCTGGTTAAGGTTAGGGTTAGGAATAAGGTTAGCTGTCTGGTTAAGGTTAGGGTTAGGAATAAGGTTAGCTGTCTGGTTAAGGTTAGGAATAAGGTTAGCTGTCTGGTTAAGGTTAGGGTTAGGAATAAGGTTAGCTGTCTGGTTAAGGTTAGGGTTAGGAATAAGGTTAGCTGTCTGGTTAAGGTTAGGGTTAGGAATAAGGTTAGCTGTCTGGTTAAGGTTAGGGTTAGGAATAAGGTTAGCTGTCTGGTTAAGGTTAGGGTTAGGAATAAGGTTAGCTGTCTGGTTAAGGTTAGGGTTAGGAATAAGGTTAGCTGTCTGGTTAAGGTTAGAGTTAGGAATAAGGTTAGCTGTCTGGTTAAGGTTAGGGTTAGGAATAAGGTTAGCTGTCTGGTTAAGGTTAGGGTTAGGAATAATGTTAGCTGTCTGGTTAAGGTTAGGGTTAGGAATAAGGTTAGCTGTCTGGTTAAGGTTAGGGTTAGGAATAAGGTTAGCTGTCTGGTTAAGGTTAGGGTTAGGAATAAGGTTAGCTGTCTGGTTAAGGTTAGGGTTAGGAATAATGTTAGCTGTCTGGTTAAGGTTAGGGTTAGGAATAAGGTTAGCTGTCTGGTTAAGGTTAGGGTTAGGAATAAGGTTAGCTGTCTGGTTAAGGTTAGGGTTAGGAATAAGGTTAGCTGTCTGGTTAAGGTTAGGGTTAGGAATAAGGTTAGCTGTCTGGTAAAGGTTAGGGTTAGGAATAAGGTTAGCTGTCTGGTAAAGGTTAGGGTTAGGAATAAGGTTAGCTGTCTGGTTAAGGTTAGGGTTAGGAATAAGGTTAGCTGTCTGGTTAAGGTTAGGGTTAGGAATAAGGTTAGCTGTCTGGTTAGGGTTAGGAATAAGGTTAGCTGTCTGGTTAAGGTTAGGGTTAGGAATAAGGTTAGCTGTCTGGTTAAGGTCAGGGTTAGGAATAAGGTTAGCTGTCTGGTTAAGGTTAGGGTTAGGAATAAGGTTAGCTGTCTGGTTAAGGTTAGGGTTAGGAATAAGGTTAGCTGTCTGGTTAAGGTTAGAGTTAGGAATAAGGTTAGCTGTCTGGTTAAGGTTAGGGTTAGGAATAAGGTTAGCTGTCTGGTTAAGGTTAGGGTTAGGAATAAGGTTAGCTGTCTGGTTAAGGTTAGGGTTAGGAATAAGGTTAGCTGTCTGGTTAAGGTTAGGGTTAGGAATAAGGTTAGCTGTCTGGTTAAGGTTAGGGTTAGGAATAAGGTTAGCTGTCTGGTTAAGGTTAGGGTTAGGAATAAGGTTAGCTGTCTGGTTAAGGTTAGGGTTAGGAATAAGGTTAGCTGTCTGGTTAAGGTTAGGGTTAGGAATAAGGTTAGCTGTCTGGTTAAGGTTAGGAATAAGGTTAGCTGTCTGGTTAAGGTTAGGGTTAGGAATAAGGTTAGCTGTCTGGTTAAGGTTAGGGTTAGGAATAAGGTTAGCTGTGTGGTTAAGGTTAGGAAAAAGGTTAGCTGTCTGGTTAAGGTTAGGGTTAGTGATAAGGTTAGCTGTCTGGTTAAGGTTAGGGTTAGGAATAAGGTTAGCTGTCTGGTTAAGGTTAGGGTTAGGAATAAGGTTAGCTGTCTGGTTAAGGTTAGGAATAAGGTTAGCTGTCTGGTTAAGGTTAGGGTTAGGAATAAGGTTAGCTGTCTGGTTAAGGTTAGGGTTAGGAATAAGGTTAGCTGTCTGGTTAAGGTTAGGGTTAGGAATAAGGTTAGCTGTCTGGTTAAGGTTAGGGTTAGGAATAAGGTTAGCTGTCTGGTTAAGGTTAGGGTTAGGAATAAGGTTAGCTGTCTGGTTAAGGTTAGGGTTAGGAATAAGGTTAGCTGTCTGGTTAAGGTTAGAGTTAGGAATAAGGTTAGCTGTCTGGTTAAGGTTAGGGTTAGGAATAAGGTTAGCTGTCTGGTTAAGGTTAGGGTTAGGAATAATGTTAGCTGTCTGGTTAAGGTTAGGGTTAGGAATAAGGTTAGCTGTCTGGTTAAGGTTAGGGTTAGGAATAAGGTTAGCTGTCTGGTTAAGGTTAGGGTTAGGAATAAGGTTAGCTGTCTGGTTAAGGTTAGGGTTAGGAATAATGTTAGCTGTCTGGTTAAGGTTAGGGTTAGAATAATGTTAGCTGTCTGGTTAAGGTTAGGGTTAGGAATAAGGTTAGCTGTCTGGTTAGGGTTAGGAATAAGGTTAGCTGTCTGGTTAAGGTTAGGGTTAGGAATAAGGTTAGCTGTCTGGTTAAGGTTAGGGTTAGGAATAATGTTAGCTGTCTGGTTAAGGTTAGGGTTAGGAATAAGGTTAGCTGTCTGGTTAGGGTTAGGAATAAGGTTAGCTGTCTGGTTAAGGTTAGGGTTAGGAATAAGGTTAGCTGTCTGGTTAGGGTTAGGAATAAGGTTAGCTGTCTGGTTAAGGTTAGGGTTAGGAATAAGGTTAGCTGTCTGGTTAAGGTTAGGGTTAGGAATAAGGTTAGCTGTCTGGTTAAGGTTAGGAATAAGGTTAGCTGTCTGGTTAAGGTTAGGGTTAGGAATAAGGTTAGCTGTCTGGTTAAGGTTAGGGTTAGGAATAAGGTTAGCTGTCTGGTTAAGGTTAGGGTTAGGAATAAGGTTAGCTGTCTGGTTAAGGTTAGAGTTAGGAATAAGGTTAGCTGTCTGGTGAAGGTTAGGAATAAGGTTAGCTGTCTGGTTAAGGTTAGGGTTAGGAATAAGGTTAGCTGTCTGGTTAAGGTTAGGTTTAGGAATAAGGTTAGCTGTCTGGTTAAGGTTAGGGTTAGGAATAAGGTTAGCTGTCTGGTTAAGGTTAGGGTTAGGAATAAGGTTAGCTGTCTGGTTAAGGTTAGGGTTAGGAATAAGGTTAGCTGTCTGGTTAAGGTTAGGGTTAGGAATAAGGTTAGCTGTCTGGTTAAGGTTAGGGTTAGGAATAAGGTTAGCTGTCTGGTTAAGGTTAGGGTTAGGAATAAGGTTAGCTGTCTGGTTAAGGTTAGAGTTAGGAATAAGGTTAGCTGTCTGGTTAAGGTTAGGGTTAGGAATAAAGTTAGCTGTCTGGTTAAGGTTAGGGTTAGGAATAATGTTAGCTGTCTGGTTAAGGTTAGGGTTAGGAATAAGGTTAGCTGTCTGGTTAAGGTTAGGGTTAGGAATAAGGTTAGCTGTCTGGTTAAGGTTAGGGTTAGGAATAAGGTTAGCTGTCTGGTTAAGGTTAGGGTTAGGAATAAGGTTAGCTGTCTGGTTAAGGTTAGGGTTAGGAATAAGGTTAGCTGTCTGGTTAAGGTTAGGGTTAGGAATAAGGTTAGCTGTCTGGTTAAGGTTAGGGTTAGGAATAAGGTTAGCTGTCTGGTTAGGGTTAGGAATAAGGTTAGCTGTCTGGTTAAGGTTAGGGTTAGGAATAAGGTTAGCTGTCTGGTTAGGGTTAGGAATAAGGTTAGCTGTCTGGTTAGGGTTAGGGATAAGGTTAGCTGTCTGGTTAAGGTTAGGGTTAGGAATAAGGTTAGCTGTCTGGTTAGGGTTAGGAATAAGGTTAGCTGTCTGGTTAAGGTTAGGGTTAGGAATAAGGTTAGCTGTCTGGTTAAGGTTAGAGTTAGGAATAAGGTTAGCTGTCTGGTTAAGGTTAGGGTTAGGAATAAGGTTAGCTGTCTGGTGAAGGTTAGGAATAAGGGTAGCTGTCTGGTTATGGTTAGGGTTAGGAATAAGGTTAGCTGTCTGGTTAAGGTTAGGGTTAGGAATAAGGTTAGCTGTCTGGTTAAGGTTAGCGTTAGGAATAAGGTTAGCTGTCTCGATACGGTTAGGGTTAGGAATAAGGTTAGCTGTCTGGTTAAGGTTAGGGTTAGGAATAAGGTTAGCTGTCTGGTTAAGGTTAGGGTTAGGAATAAGGTTAGCTGTCTGGTTAAGGTTAGGGTTAGGAATAAGGTTAGCTGTCTGGTTAAGGTTAGGAATAAGGTTAGCTGTCTGGTTAAGGTTAGGGTTAGGAATAAGGTTAGCTGTCTGGTTAAGGTTAGAGTTAGGAATAAGGTTAGCTGTCTGGTTAAGGTTAGGGTTAGGAATAAGGTTAGCTGTCTGGTTAAGGTTAGGAATAAGGTTAGCTGTCTGTTTAAGGTTAGGGTTAGGAATAAGGTTAGCTGTCTGGATACGGTTAGGGTTAGGAATAAGGTTAGCTGTCTGGTTAAGGTTAGGGTTAGGAATAAGGTTAGCTGTCTGGTTAAGGTTAGGGTTAGGAATAAGGTTAGCTGTCTGGTTAAGGTTAGGGTTAGGAATAAGGTTAGCTGTCTGGTTAAGGTTAGGGTTAGGAATAAGGTTAGCTGTCTGGTTAAGGTTAGGGTTAGGAATAAGGTTAGCTGTCTGGATACGGTTAGGGTTAGGAATAAGGTTAGCTGTCTGGTTAAGGTTAGGGTTAGGAATAAGGTTAGCTGTCTGGTTAAGGTTAGGGTTAGGAATAAGGTTAGCTGTCTGGTTAAGGTTAGGGTTAGGAATAAGGTTAGCTGTCTGGTTAAGGTTAGGGTTAGGAATAAGGTTAGCTGTCTGGTTAAGGTTAGGGTTAGGAATAAGGTTAGCTGTCTGGTTAAGGTTAGGGTTAGGAATAAGGTTAGCTGTCTGGTTAAGGTTAGGGTTAGGAATAAGGTTAGCTGTCTGGTTAAGGTTAGGGTTAGGAATAAGGTTAGCTGTCTGGTTAAGGTTAGGGTTAGGAATAATGTTAGCTGTCTGGTTAAGGTTAGGGTTAGGAATAAGGTTAGCTGTCTGGTTAAGGTTAGGGTTAGGAATAAGGTTAGCTGTCTGGTTAAGGTTAGGGTTAGGAATAAGGTTAGCTGTCTGGTTAAGGTTAGGGTTAGGAATAATGTTAGCTGTCTGGTTAAGGTTAGGGTTAGGAATAATGTTAGCTGTCTGGTTAAGGTTAGGGTTAGGAATAAGGTTAGCTGTCTGGTTAGGGTTAGGAATAAGGTTAGCTGTCTGGTTAAGGTTAGGGTTAGGAATAAGGTTAGCTGTCTGGTTAAGGTTAGGGTTAGGAATAATGTTAGCTGTCTGGTTAAGGTTAGTGTTAGGAATAAGGTTAGCTGTCTGGTTAGGGTTAGGAATAAGGTTAGCTGTCTGGTTAAGGTTAGGGTTAGGAATAAGGTTAGCTGTCTGGTTAGGGTTAGGAATAAGGTTAGCTGTCTGGTTAAGGTTAGGGTTAGGAATAAGGTTAGCTGTCTGGTTAAGGTTAGGGTTAGGAATAAGGTTAGCTGTCTGGTTAAGGTTAGGAATAAGGTTAGCTGTCTGGTTAAGGTTAGGGTTAGGAATAAGGTTAGCTGTCTGGTTAAGGTTAGGGTTAGGAATAAGGTTAGCTGTCTGGTTAAGGTTAGGGTTAGGAATAAGGTTAGCTGTCTGGTTAAGGTTAGAGTTAGGAATAAGGTTAGCTGTCTGGTGAAGGTTAGGAATAAGGTTAGCTGTCTGGTTAAGGTTAGGGTTAGGAATAAGGTTAGCTGTCTGGTTAAGGTTAGGGTTAGGAATAAGGTTAGCTGTCTGGTTAAGGTTAGGGTTAGGAATAAGGTTAGCTGTCTGGTTAAGGTTAGGGTTAGGAATAAGGTTAGCTGTCTGGTTAAGGTTAGGGTTAGGAATAAGGTTAGCTGTCTGGTTAAGGTTAGGGTTAGGAATAAGGTTAGCTGTCTGGTTAAGGTTAGGGTTAGGAATAAGGTTAGCTGTCTGGTTAAGGTTAGAGTTAGGAATAAGGTTAGCTGTCTGGTTAAGGTTAGGGTTAGGAATAAGGTTAGCTGTCTGGTTAAGGTTAGGGTTAGGAATAATGTTAGCTGTCTGGTTAAGGTTAGGGTTAGGAATAAGGTTAGCTGTCTGGTTAAGGTTAGGGTTAGGAATAAGGTTAGCTGTCTGGTTAAGGTTAGGGTTAGGAATAAGGTTAGCTGTCTGGTTAAGGTTAGGGTTAGGAATAAGGTTAGCTGTCTGGTTAAGGTTAGGGTTAGGAATAAGGTTAGCTGTCTGGTTAAGGTTAGGGTTAGGAATAAGGTTAGCTGTCTGGTTAAGGTTAGGGTTAGGAATAAGGTTAGCTGTCTGGTTAAGGTTAGGGTTAGGAATAAGGTTAGCTGTCTGGTTAGGGTTAGGAATAAGGTTAGCTGTCTGGTTAGGGTTAGGGATAAGGTTAGCTGTCTGGTTAAGGTTAGGGTTAGGAATAAGGTTAGCTGTCTGGTTAGGGTTAGGAATAAGGTTAGCTGTCTGGTTAAGGTTAGGGTTAGGAATAAGGTTAGCTGTCTGGTTAAGGTTAGAGTTAGGAATAAGGTTAGCTGTCTGGTTAAGGTTAGGGTTAGGAATAAGGTTAGCTGTCTGGTGAAGGTTAGGAATAAGGGTAGCTGTCTGGTTATGGTTAGGGTTAGGAATAAGGTTAGCTGTCTGGTTAAGGTTAGGGTTAGGAATAAGGTTAGCTGTCTGGTTAAGGTTAGCGTTAGGAATAAGGTTAGCTGTCTCGATACGGTTAGGGTTAGGAATAAGGTTAGCTGTCTGGTTAAGGTTAGGGTTAGGAATAAGGTTAGCTGTCTGGTTAAGGTTAGGGTTAGGAATAAGGTTAGCTGTCTGGTTAAGGTTAGGAATAAGGTTAGCTGTCTGGTTAAGGTTAGGGTTAGGAATAAGGTTAGCTGTCTGGTTAAGGTTAGGGTTAGGAATAAGGTTAGCTGTCTGGTTAAGGTTAGGGTTAGGAATAAGGTTAGCTGTCTGGTTAAGGTTAGGGTTAGGAATAAGGTTAGCTGTCTGGTTAAGGTTAGGGTTAGGAATAAGGTTAGCTGTCTGGTTAAGGTTAGGGTTAGGAATAAGGTTAGCTGTCTGGTTAAGGTTAGGGTTAGGAATAAGGTTAGCTGTCTGGTTAAGGTTAGAGTTAGGAATAAGGTTAGCTGTCTGGTTAAGGTTAGGGTTAGGAATAAGGTTAGCTGTCTGGTTAGGGTTAGGAATAAGGTTAGCTGTCTGGTTAAGGTTAGGGTTAGGAATAAGGTTAGCTGTCTGGTTAAGGTTAGGGTTAGGAATAAGGTTAGCTGTCTGGTTAAGTCTAGGATTAGGTTTAAAATCAGACTATAGAAGATAAATTGTAGAAATGGGGGGATGCAGTCATCACAATCATCATCATCATCTTCATCACAACCTCTTCATCACATCATCATCCCTTCATCATAGTTCCCAGTAGTTCAGTCAGGGCTCCTCTCCTCATCATCATCATCATCATAGTTCCCTGTAGTTCAGTCAGGGCTCCTCTCCTCATCATCATCATCATCATAGTTCCCAGTAGTTCAGTCAGGGCTCCTCTCCTCATCATCATCATCATCATAGTTCCCAGTAGTTCAGTCAGGGCTCCTCTCCTCATCATCATCATCATCATCATAGTGCCCAGTAGTTCAGTCAGGGCTCCTCTCCTCATCATCATCATCATCATCATCATAGTTCCCAGTAGTTCAGTCAGGTCTCCTCTCCTCCTCATCATCATCATCATCATCATCATCATCATCATCATAGTTCCCAGTAGTTCAGTCAGGGCTCCTCTCCTCATCAGCATCATCATCATAGTTCCCAGTAGTTCAGTCAGGGCTCCTCTCCTCATCATCATCATCATCATAGTTCCCAGTAGTTCAGTCAGGGCTCCTCTCCTCATCATCATCATCATCATAGTTCCCTGTAGTTCAGTCAGGGCTCCTCTCCTCCTCATCATCATCATCATAGTTCCCAGTAGTTCAGTCAGGGCTCCTCTCCTCATCATCATCATCATCATAGTTCCCAGTAGTTCAGTCAGGGCTCCTCTCCTCCTCCTCATCATCATCATCATAGTTCCCTGTAGTTCAGTCAGGGCTCCTCTCCTCATCATCATCATCATCATAGTTCCCAGTAGTTCAGTCAGGGCTCCTCTCCTCATCATCATCATCATAGTTCCCTGTAGTTCAGTCAGGGCTCCTCTCCTCCTCATCATCATCATCATCATAGTTCCCAGTAGTTCAGTCAGGGCTCCTCTCCTCATCATCATCATCATAGTTCCCTGTAGTTCAGTCAGGGCTCCACTCCTCATCATCATCATCATCATCATAGTTCCCTGTAGTTCAGTCAGGGCTCCTCTCCTCATCATCATCATCATAGTTCCCTGTAGTTCAGTCAGGGCTCCACTCCTCATCATCATCATCATCATAGTTCCCTGTAGTTCAGTCAGGGCTCCTCTCCTCCTCATCATCATCATCATCATCATAGTTCCCTGTAGTTCAGTCAGATCACTTATATCTGTTGTAGATGACAGCTGATCTTCATCCCTCTATATTTACCATTCTAATGCTGTCTATGAAGCACAGGTGGTGTGTGTCTTATATCTGTTGTAGATGACAGCTGATCTTCATCCCTCTATATTTACCATTCTAATGCTGTCTATGAAGCACAGGTGGTGTGTGTTTTATATCTGTTGTAGATGACAGCTGATCTTCATCCCTCTATATTTACCATTCTAATGCTGTCTATGAAGCACAGGTGGTGTGTGTTTTTGTGTGTTGTGCTGGCATGTACATTTTAGCGTTGAGAGTCGATTCGCCAAAGCAACGTTATGATGTCATATCCTCTCTATTACCCCGTACAGCAGGAAATTAACCAGATCAGGAGCAGCTGGCTGTGTGTGTGAGTGTGATGTGTGGGTTGTAACACATTTCAGTTCTTAAGGGATGTGTCTTGATCTGTGTTGTTGAGAACAGGCTCAGACCTACCTGTCTGTCTGCCTGTCTGTCTGTCTGTCAGTCTGCCTGTCTGTCTGTCGGTATGCCTGTCTGTCTGCCTATCTGTCGGTCTGCTTGCCTGTCTGCCTGTTGGTCTGCCTGTTGGTCTGCCTGTTGGTCTGCCTGTCTGCCTGTTGGTCTGCCTGTCTGCCTGTTGGTCTGCCTGTTGGTCTGCCTGTTGGTCTGCCTGTTGGTCTGCCTGTCTGCCTGTTGGTCTGTCTGTCTGCCTGCCTGTCTGTCTGTCTATCTGCCTGTCTGCGTGTTGGTCTGTCTGTCTGTCTGTCTGTCTGTCTGTCTGTCTGTCTGTCTGTCTGTCTGCGTGTTGGTCTGTCTGTCTGTCTGTCTGTCTGTCTGTCTGCGTGTTGGTCTGTCTGTCTGTCTATCTGCCTGTCTGCGTGTTGGTCTGTCTGTCTGTCTGTCTGTCTGTCTGTCTGTCTGCCTGCCTGCCTGTCTGTCTGTCTGTCTGTCTGCCTGTCTGTCTGCCTGTTTGCCTGTCTGTCTGTCTGCCTGTCTGTCTGCCTGTCTGTCTGCGTGTCTGCCTGTCTGTCTGTCTGCCTGTCTGTCTGTTTGTCTGTCTCTATGAGAAAATGTGACAACAAGAGACTAAACATGGTTCAGGTTGACCATGGAGCGTTTACTGGTTTAATAGATTACAGCTGTTAATATTTAACCGGATGGCAATATTAGCGTGTGGGGTAGCTGGGGGTAACCGGAGACAGGGGTGAGGTGCTGTGCTGGGGGTATGTGAGAGAGAAGGAGGGAGGGTAGAGCGTTTAGGGTAGTTCAGGAGGGTCAGAGGAGCTTATCAGATACTCTTAATGACAGACACCTCTCTCTCTCTAATGGTTGTCAAACAGAGCGGGACCACAGGTGTTAATATGCTGGAGTGAAACGAGGCACCAGGTCATTTTATTGTGTTAAGATTGCCATCATCCATGATATCCAGTAGTCCTGTGTAGCTCAGTTGGTAGAGCACCCCTGATATCCAGTAGTCCTGTGTAGCTCAGGTGGTAGAGCATCCCTGATATCCAGTAGTCCTGTGTAGCTCAGTTGGTAGAGCATCCCTGATATCCAGTAGTCCTGTGTAGCTCAGGTGGTAGAGCATCCCTGATATCCAGTAGTCCTGTGTAGCTCAGTTGGTAGAGCATCCCTGATATCCAGTAGTCCTGTGTAGCTCAGTTGGTAGAGCATCCCTGATATCCAGTAGTCCTGTGTAGCTCAGGTGGTAGAGCATCCCTGATATCCAGTAGTCCTGTGTAGCTCAGTTGGTAGAGCATCCCTGATATCCAGTAGTCCTGTGTAGCTCAGGTGGTAGAGCATCCCTGATATCCAGTAGTCCTGTGTAGCTCAGTTGGTAGAGCATCCCTGATATCCAGTAGTCCTGTGTAGCTCAGGTGGTAGAGCATCCCTGATATCCAGTAGTCCTGTGTAGCTCAGGTGGTAGAGCATCCCTGATATCCAGTAGTCCTGTGTAGCTCAGTTGGTAGAGCATCCCTGATATCCAGTAGTCCTGTGTAGCTCAGGTGGTAGAGCATCCCTGATATCCAGTAGTCCTGTGTAGCTCAGTTGGTAGAGCATCCCTGATATCCAGTAGTCCTGTGTAGCTCAGGTGGTAGAGCATCCCTGATATCCAGTAGTCCTGTGTAGCTCAGGTGGTAGAGCATCCCTGATATCCAGTAGTCCTGTGTAGCTCAGGTGGTAGAGCATCCCTGATATCCAGTAGTCCTGTGTAGCTCAGTTGGTAGAGCATCCCTGATATCCAGTAGTCCTGTGTAGCTCAGTTGGTAGAGCATCCCTGATATCCAGTAGTCCTGTGTAGCTCAGGTGGTAGAGCATCCCTGATATCCAGTAGTCCTGTGTAGCTCAGTTGGTAGAGCATCCCTGATATCCAGTAGTCCTGTGTAGCTCAGGTGGTAGAGCATCCCTGATATCCAGTAGTCCTGTGTAGCTCAGTTGGTAGAGCATCCCTGATATCCAGTAGTCCTGTGTAGCTCAGGTGGTAGAGCATTGAGCAGCGTCAGAGTTGTGGGTTTGATTCCCACGGGGGACCAATACAAAAAAAATATTACATTGTATGTATTCGATAAAAAATTAAATGTGTCGGTTAGTGACGAAACCGGGTTTGATGGCATAATTCTGACCATTAGAATGGTTCTATATAGAAACTAGTTAGGGACAAACTATGAAGCGGGCAATGTAGGTGTTTAGATCCCCTATATCCCAACAGAACAGTTCCATATAGCCAGTAAACCTCTACAGAACAGTTCCATATAGCCAGTAAACCTCTACAGAACAGTTCCATATAGCCAGTAAACCTCTACAGAACAGAACAGTTCCATATAGCCAGTAAACCTCTACAGAACAGAACAGTTCCATACAGCCAGTAAACCTCTACAGAACAGTTCCATATAGCCAGTAAACCTCTACAGAACAGAACAGTTCCATATAGCCAGTAAACCTCAACAGAACAGTTCCATATAGCCAGTAAACCTCTACAGAACAGTTCCATATAGCCAGTAAACCTCTACAGAACAGTTCCATATAGCCAGTAAACCTCTACAGAACAGAACAGTTCCATATAGCCAGTAAACCTCTACAGAGCAGTTCCATATAGCCAGTAAACCTCTACAGAACAGAACAGTTCCATATAGCCAGTAAACCTCAACAGAACAGTTCCATATAGCCAGTAAACCTCAACAGAACAGTTCCATATAGCCAGTAAACCTCTACAGAACAGTTCCATATAGCCAGTAAACCTCAACAGAACAGTTCCATATAGCCAGTAAACCTAAACAGAACAGTTCCATATAGCCAGTAAATCTCTACAGAACAGTTCCATATAGCCAGTAAACCTCTACAGAACAGTTCCATATAGCCAGTAAACCTCTACAGAACAGTTCCATATAGCCAGTAAACCTCTACAGAACAGTTCCATATAGCCAGTAAACCTCTACAGAACAGTTCCATATAGCCAGTAAACCTCTACAGAACAGTTCCATACAGCCAGTAAACCTCAACAGAACAGTTCCATATAGCCAGTAAACCTCCACAGAACAGTTCCATATAGCCAGTAGACCTCTACAGAACAGAACAGTTCCATATAGCCAGTAAACCTCTACAGAACAGTTCCATATAGCCAGTAAACCTCTACAGAACAGAACAGTTCCATATAGCCAGTAAACCTCTACAGAACAGTTCCATATAGCCAGTAAACCTCTACAGAACAGTTCCATATAGCCAGTAAACCTCAACAGAACAGTTCCATATAGCCAGTAAACCTCTACAGACCAGTTCCATATAGCCAGTAAACCTCAACAGAACAGAACAGTTCCATATAGCCAGTAAACCTCTACAGAACAGTTCCATATAGCCAGTAAACCTCTACAGAACAGTTCCATATAGCCAGTAAACCTCTACAGAACAGAACAGTTCCATATAGCCAGTAAACCTCTACAGAACAGAACAGTTCCATATAGCCAGTAAACCTCTACAGAACAGTTCCATATAGCCAGTAAACCTCAACAGAACAGTTCCATATAGTCAGTAAACCTCTACAGAACAGTTCCATATAGCCAGTAAACCTCTACAGAACAGTTCCATATAGTCAGTAAACCTCTACAGAACAGTTCCATATAGCCAGTAAACCTCAACAGAACAGTTCCATATAGCCAGTAAACCTCTACAGAACAGTTCCATATAGCCAGTAAACCTCTACAGAACAGAACAGTTCCATATAGCCAGTAAACCTCTACAGAACAGTTCTATATAGCCAGTAAACCTCTACAGAACAGTTCCATATAGCCAGTAAACCTCTACAGAACAGTTCTATATAGCCAGTAAACCTCAACAGAACAGGTCCATATAGCCAGTAAACCTCTACAGAACAGAACAGTTCCATATAGCCAGTAAACCTCTACAGAACAGTTCCATATAGCCAGTAAACCTCTACAGAACAGTTCCATATAGCCAGTAAACCTCTACAGAACAGTTCCATATAGCCAGTAAACCTCTACAGAACAGTTCCATATAGCCAGTAAACCTCTACAGGACAGAACAGTTCCATATAGCCAGTAAACCTCTACAGAACAGTTCCATATAGCCAGTAAACCTCTACAGAACAGAACAGTTCCATATAGCCAGTAAACCTCTACAGAACAGTTCCATATAGCCAGTAAACCTCTACAGAACAGTTCCATATAGCCAGTAAACCTCTACAGAACAGTTCCATACAGCCAGTAAACCTCTACAGAACAGTTCCATATAGCCAGTAAACCTCAACAGAACAGTTCCATATAGCCAGTAAACCTCTACAGAACAGTTCCATATAGTCAGTAAACCTCTACAGAACAGTTCCATATAGCCAGTAAACCTCTACAGAACAGAACAGTTCCATATAGCCAGTAAACCTCTACAGAACAGTTCCATATAGCCAGTAAACCTCTACAGAACAGTTCCATATAGCCAGTAAACCTCAACAGAACAGTTCCATATAGCCAGTAAACCTCTACAGACCAGTTCCATATAGCCAGTAAACCTCAACAGAACAGAACAGTTCCATATAGCCAGTAAACCTCTACAGAACAGTTCCATATAGCCAGTAAACCTCTACAGAACAGTTCCATATAGCCAGTAAACCTCTACAGAACAGAACAGTTCCATATAGCCAGTAAACCTCTACAGAACAGAACAGTTCCATATAGCCAGTAAACCTCTACAGAACAGTTCCATATAGCCAGTAAACCTCAACAGAACAGTTCCATATAGTCAGTAAACCTCTACAGAACAGTTCCATATAGCCAGTAAACCTCTACAGAACAGTTCCATATAGTCAGTAAACCTCTACAGAACAGTTCCATATAGCCAGTAAACCTCAACAGAACAGTTCCATATAGCCAGTAAACCTCTACAGAACAGTTCCATATAGCCAGTAAACCTCTACAGAACAGAACAGTTCCATATAGCCAGTAAACCTCTACAGAACAGTTCTATATAGCCAGTAAACCTCTACAGAACAGTTCCATATAGCCAGTAAACCTCTACAGAACAGTTCTATATAGCCAGTAAACCTCAACAGAACAGGTCCATATAGCCAGTAAACCTCTACAGAACAGAACAGTTCCATATAGCCAGTAAACCTCTACAGAACAGTTCCATATAGCCAGTAAACCTCTACAGAACAGTTCCATTAGCCAGTAAACCTCAACAGAACAGAACAGTTCCATATAGCCAGTAAACCTCTACAGAACAGTTCCATATAGCCAGTAAACCTCTACAGAACAGTTCCATATAGCCAGTAAACCTCTACAGGACAGAACAGTTCCATATAGCCAGTAAACCTCTACAGAACAGTTCCATATAGCCAGTAAACCTCTACAGAACAGAACAGTTCCATATAGCCAGTAAACCTCAACAGAACAGTTCCATATAGCCAGTAAACCTCAACAGAACAGTTCCATATAGCCAGTAAACCTCTACAGAACAGAACAGTTCCATATAGCCAGTAAACCTCTACAGAACAGTTCCATATAGCCAGCAAACCTCTACAGAACAGTTCCATATAGCCAGTAAACCTCTACAGAACAGTTCCATACAGCCAGTAAACCTCTACAGAACAGTTCCATATAGCCAGTAAACCTCAACAGAACAGTTCCATATAGCCAGTAAACCTCTACAGAACAGTTCCATATAGTCAGTAAACCTCTACAGAACAGTTCCATATAGCCAGTAAACCTCAACAGAACAGTTCCATATAGCCAGTAAACCTCAACAGAACAGTTCCATATAGCCAGTAAACCTCAACAGAACAGTTCCATATAGCCAGTAAACCTCTACAGAACAGTTCCATATAGCCAGTAAACCTCAACAGAACAGTTCCATATAGCAAGTAAACCTCAACAGAACAGTTCCATATAGCCAGTAAACCTCTACAGAACAGTTCCATATAGCCAGTAAACCTCTACAGAACAGTTCCATATAGCCAGTAAACCTCTACAGAACAGTTCCATATAGCCAGTAAACCTCTACAGAACAGAACAGTTCCATATAGCCAGTAAACCTCTACAGAACAGTTCCATATAGCCAGTAAACCTCAACAGAACAGTTCCATATAGCCAGTAAACCTCAACAGAACAGTTCCATATAGCCAGTAAACCTCTACAGAACAGAACAGTTCCATATAGCCAGTAAACCTCTACAGAACAGTTCCATATAGCCAGTAAACCTCTACAGAACAGTTCCATATAGCCAGTAAACCTCTACACAACAGTTCCATATAGCCAGTAAACCTCAACAGAACAGTTCCATATAGCCAGTAAACCTCTACAGAATAGTTCCATATAGCCAGTAAACCTCTACAGAACAGAACAGTTCCATATAGCCAGTAAACCTCTACAGAACAGTTCCATATAGCCAGTAAACCTCTACAGAACAGTTCCATATAGCCAGTAAACCTCTACAGAACAGTTCCATATAGCCAGTAAACCTCAACAGAACAGTTCCATATAGCCAGTAAACCTCTACAGAACAGAACAGTTCCATATAGCCAGTAAACCTCTACAGAACAGAACAGTTCCATATAGCCAGTAAACCTCTACAGAACAGTTCCATATAGCCAGTAAACCTCTACAGAACAGTTCCATATAGCCAGTAAACCTCTACAGAACAGAACAGTTCCATATAGCCAGTAAACCTCTACAGAACAGTTCCATACAGCCAGTAAACCTCTACAGAACAGAACAGTTCCATATAGCCAGTAAACCTCAACATAACAGTTCCATATAGCCAGTAAACCTCAACAGAACAGTTCCATATAGCCAGTAAACCTCAACAGAACAGTTCCATATAGCCAGTAAACCTCTACAGAACAGAACAGTTCCATATAGCCAGTAAACCTCTACAGAACAGTTCCATATAGCCAGTAAACCTCAACAGAACAGTTCCATATAGCCAGTAAACCTCTACAGAACAGAACAGTTCCATATAGCCAGTAAACCTCAACAGAACAGTTCCATATAGCCAGTAAACCTCTACAGAACAGAACAGTTCCATATAGCCAGTAAACCTCAACAGAACAGTTCCATATAGCCAGTAAACCTCTACAGAACAGTTCCATATAGCCAGTAAACCTCAACAGAACAGTTCCATATAGCCAGTAAACCTCTACAGAACAGAACAGTTCCATATAGCCAGTAAACCTCTACAGAACAGTTCCATATAGCCAGTAAACCTCAACAGAACAGTTCCATATAGCCAGTAAACCTCAACAGAACAGTTCCATATAGCCAGTAAACCTCTACAGAACAGAACAGTTCCATATAGCCAGTAAACCTCTACAGAACAGTTCCATATAGCCAGTAAACCTCTACAGAACAGTTCCATATAGCCAGTAAACCTCTACAGAACAGTTCCATATAGCCAGTAAACCTCTACAGAACAGAACAGTTCCATTTAGCCAGTAAACCTCTACAGAACAGTTCCATATAGCCAGTAAACCTCTACAGACCAGTTCCATATAGCCAGTAAACCTCTACAGAACAGTTCCATATAGCCAGTAAACCTCTACAGAACAGAACAGTTCCATATAGCCAGTAAACCTCTACAGAACAGAACAGTTCCATATAGCCAGTAAACCTCTACAGAACAGTTCTATATAGCCAGTAAACCTCTACAGAACAGTTCCATATAGCCAGTAAACCTCTACAGAACAGAACAGTTCCATATAGCCAGTAAACCTCTACAGAACAGTTCCATATAGCCAGTAAACCTCTACAGAACAGTTCCATATAGCCAGTAAACCTCTACAGAACAGTTCCATATAGCCAGTAAACCTCAACAGAACAGTTCCATATAGCCAGTAAACCTCTACAGAACAGAACAGTTCCATATAGCCAGTAAACCTCTACAGAACAGTTCCATATAGCCAGTAAACCTCTACAGAACAGTTCCATATAGCCAGTAAACCTCAACAGAACAGAACAGTTCCATATAGCCAGTAAACCTCTACAGAACAGTTCCATATAGCCAGTAAACCTCTACAGAACAGTTCCATATAGCCAGTAAACCTCTACAGGACAGAACAGTTCCATATAGCCAGTAAACCTCTACAGAACAGTTCCATATAGCCAGTAAACCTCTACAGAACAGAACAGTTCCATATAGCCAGTAAACCTCTACAGAACAGTTCCATATAGCCAGTAAACCTCTACAGAACAGTTCCATATAGCCAGTAAACCTCTACAGAACAGTTCCATACAGCCAGTAAACCTCTACAGAACAGTTCCATATAGCCAGTAAACCTCAACAGAACAGTTCCATATAGCCAGTAAACCTCTACAGAACAGTTCCATATAGTCAGTAAACCTCTACAGAACAGTTCCATATAGCCAGTAAACCTCAACAGAACAGTTCCATATAGCCAGTAAACCTCAACAGAACAGTTCCATATAGCCAGTAAACCTCAACAGAACAGTTCCATATAGCCAGTAAACCTCTACAGAACAGTTCCATATAGCCAGTAAACCTCAACAGAACAGTTCCATATAGCCAGTAAACCTCAACAGAACAGTTCCATATAGCCAGTAAACCTCTACAGAACAGTTCCATATAGCCAGTAAACCTCTACAGAACAGTTCCATATAGCCAGTAAACCTCTACAGAACAGAACAGTTCCATATAGCCAGTAAACCTCTACAGAACAGTTCCATATAGCCAGTAAACCTCAACAGAACAGTTCCATATAGCCAGTAAACCTCAACAGAACAGTTCCATATAGCCAGTAAACCTCTACAGAACAGAACAGTTCCATATAGCCAGTAAACCTCTACAGAACAGTTCCATATAGCCAGTAAACCTCTACAGAACAGTTCCATATAGCCAGTAAACCTCTACACAACAGTTCCATATAGCCAGTAAACCTCAACAGAACAGTTCCATATAGCCAGTAAACCTCTACAGAACAGTTCCATATAGCCAGTAAACCTCTACAGAACAGAACAGTTCCATATAGCCAGTAAACCTCTACAGAACAGTTCCATATAGCCAGTAAACCTCTACAGAACAGTTCCATATAGCCAGTAAACCTCTACAGAACAGTTCCATATAGCCAGTAAACCTCAACAGAACAGTTCCATATAGCCAGTAAACCTCTACAGAACAGAACAGTTCCATATAGCCAGTAAACCTCTACAGAACAGAACAGTTCCATATAGCCAGTAAACCTCTACAGAACAGTTCCATATAGCCAGTAAACCTCTACAGAACAGTTCCATATAGCCAGTAAACCTCTACAGAACAGAACAGTTCCATATAGCCAGTAAACCTCTACAGAACAGTTCCATATAGCCAGTAAACCTCTACAGAACAGAACAGTTCCATATAGCCAGTAAACCTCAACAGAACAGTTCCATATAGCCAGTAAACCTCAACAGAACAGTTCCATATAGCCAGTAAACCTCAACAGAACAGTTCCATATAGCCAGTAAACCTCTACAGAACAGAACAGTTCCATATAGCCAGTAAACCTCTACAGAACAGTTCCATATAGCCAGTAAACCTCAACAGAACAGTTCCATATAGCCAGTAAACCTCTACAGAACAGAACAGTTCCATATAGCCAGTAAACCTCAACAGAACAGTTCCATATAGCCAGTAAACCTCTACAGAACAGAACAGTTCCATATAGCCAGTAAACCTCAACAGAACAGTTCCATATAGCCAGTAAACCTCTACAGAACAGTTCCATATAGCCAGTAAACCTCAACAGAACAGTTCCATATAGCCAGTAAACCTCTACAGAACAGAACAGTTCCATATAGCCAGTAAACCTCTACAGAACAGTTCCATATAGCCAGTAAACCTCAACAGAACAGTTCCATATAGCCAGTAAACCTCAACAGAACAGTTCCATATAGCCAGTAAACCTCTACAGAACAGAACAGTTCCATATAGCCAGTAAACCTCTACAGAACAGTTCCATATAGCCAGTAAACCTCTACAGAACAGTTCCATATAGCCAGTAAACCTCTACAGAACAGTTCCATATAGCCAGTAAACCTCTACAGAACAGAACAGTTCCATTTAGCCAGTAAACCTCAACAGAACAGTTCCATATAGCCAGTAAACCTCTACAGACCAGTTCCATATAGCCAGTAAACCTCTACAGAACAGTTCCATTTAGCCAGTAAACCTCTACAGAACAGAACAGTTCCATATAGCCAGTAAACCTCTACAGAACAGAACAGTTCCATATAGCCAGTAAACCTCTACAGAACAGTTCTATATAGCCAGTAAACCTCTACAGAACAGTTCCATATAGCCAGTAAACCTCAACAGAACAGTTCCATATAGTCAGTAAACCTCTACAGAACAGTTCCATATAGCCAGTAAACCTCTACAGAACAGTTCCATATAGTCAGTAAACCTCTACAGAACAGTTCCATATAGCCAGTAAACCTCAACAGAACAGTTCCATATAGCCAGTAAACCTCTACAGAACAGTTCCATATAGCCAGTAAACCTCTACAGAACAGAACAGTTCCATATAGCCAGTAAACCTCTACAGAACAGTTCCATATAGCCAGTAAACCTCTACAGAACAGTTCCATATAGCCAGTAAACCTCTACAGAACAGTTCCATATAGCCAGTAAACCTCAACAGAACAGTTCCATATAGCCAGTAAACCTCTACAGAACAGAACAGTTCCATATAGCCAGTAAACCTCTACAGAACAGTTCCATATAGCCAGTAAACCTCTACAGAACAGTTCCATATAGCCAGTAAACCTCTACAGAACAGTTCCATATAGCCAGTAAACCTCAACAGAACAGTTCCATATAGCCAGTAAACCTCTACAGAACAGTTCCATATAGCCAGTAAACCTCTACAGAACAGTTCCATATAGCCAGTAAACCTCTACAGAACAGAACAGTTCCATATAGCCAGTAAACCTCTACAGAACAGTTCCATATAGCCAGTAAACCTCTACAGAACAGTTCCATATAGCCAGTAAACCTCTACAGACAGAACAGTTCCATATAGCCAGTAAACCTCTACAGAACAGTTCCATATAGCCAGTAAACCTCTACAGAACAGAACAGTTCCATATAGCCAGTAAACCTCTACAGAACAGTTCCATATAGCCAGTAAACCTCTACAGAACAGTTCCATATAGCCAGTAAACCTCTACAGAACAGTTCCATATAGCCAGTAAACCTCTACAGAACAGTTCCATATAGCCAGTAAACCTCAACAGAACAGTTCCATATAGCCAGTAAACCTCTACAGAACAGTTCCATATAGCCAGTAAACCTCTACAGAACAGTTCCATATAGCCAGTAAACCTCAACAGAACAGTTCCATATAGCCAGTAAACCTCAACAGAACAGTTCCATATAGCCAGTAAACCTCAACAGAACAGTTCCATATAGCCAGTAAACCTCTACAGAACAGTTCCATATAGCCAGTAAACCTCAACAGAACAGTTCCATATAGCCAGTAAACCTCAACAGAACAGTTCCATATAGCCAGTAAACCTCTACAGAACAGTTCCATATAGCCAGTAAACCTCTACAGAACAGTTCCATATAGCCAGTAAACCTCAACAGAACAGTTCCATATAGCCAGTAAACCTCTACAGAACAGAACAGTTCCATATAGCCAGTAAACCTCTACAGAACAGTTCCATATAGCCAGTAAACCTCTACAGAACAGTTCCATATAGCCAGTAAACCTCTACAGAACAGTTCCATATAGCCAGTAAACCTCAACAGAACAGTTCCATATAGCCAGTAAACCTCTACAGAACAGTTCCATATAGCCAGTAAACCTCTACAGAACAGAACAGTTCCATATAGCCAGTAAACCTCTACAGAACAGTTCCATATAGCCAGTAAACCTCTACAGAACAGTTCCATATAGCCAGTAAACCTCAACAGAACAGTTCCATATAGCCAGTAAACCTCTACAGAACAGAACAGTTCCATATAGCCAGTAAACCTCTACAGAACAGAACAGTTCCATATAGCCAGTAAACCTCTACAGAACAGTTCCATATAGCCAGTAAACCTCTACAGAACAGTTCCATATAGCCAGTAAACCTCTACAGAACAGAACAGTTCCATATAGCCAGTAAACCTCTACAGAACAGTTCCATATAGCCAGTAAACCTCTACAGAACAGAACAGTTCCATATAGCCAGTAAACCTCAACAGAACAGTTCCATATAGCCAGTAAACCTCAACAGAACAGTTCCATATAGCCAGTAAACCTCAACAGAACAGTTCCATATAGCCAGTAAACCTCTACAGAACAGAACAGTTCCATATAGCCAGTAAACCTCTACAGAACAGTTCCATATAGCCAGTAAACCTCAACAGAACAGTTCCATATAGCCAGTAAACCTCTACAGAACAGAACAGTTCCATATAGCCAGTAAACCTCAACAGAACAGTTCCATATAGCCAGTAAACCTCTACAGAACAGAACAGTTCCATATAGCCAGTAAACCTCAACAGAACAGTTCCATATAGCCAGTAAACCTCTACAGAACAGTTCCATATAGCCAGTAAACCTCAACAGAACAGTTCCATATAGCCAGTAAACCTCTACAGAACAGAACAGTTCCATATAGCCAGTAAACCTCTACAGAACAGTTCCATATAGCCAGTAAACCTCTACAGAACAGTTCCATATAGCCAGTAAACCTCTACAGTACAGAACAGTTCCATATAGCCAGTAAACCTCTACAGAACAGTTCCATATAGCCAGTAAACCTCTACAGAACAGAACAGTTCCATATAGCCAGTAAACCTCAACAGAACAGTTCCATATAGCCAGTAAACCTCAACAGAACAGTTCCATATAGCCAGTAAACCTCAACAGAACAGTTCCATATAGCCAGTAAACCTCTACAGAACAGAACAGTTCCATATAGCCAGTAAACCTCTACAGAACAGTTCCATATAGCCAGTAAACCTCAACAGAACAGTTCCATATAGCCAGTAAACCTCTACAGAACAGAACAGTTCCATATAGCCAGTAAACCTCAACAGAACAGTTCCATATAGCCAGTAAACCTCTACAGAACAGAACAGTTCCATATAGCCAGTAAACCTCAACAGAACAGTTCCATATAGCCAGTAAACCTCTACAGAACAGTTCCATATAGCCAGTAAACCTCAACAGAACAGTTCCATATAGCCAGTAAACCTCTACAGAACAGAACAGTTCCATATAGCCAGTAAACCTCTACAGAACAGTTCCATATAGCCAGTAAACCTCAACAGAACAGTTCCATATAGCCAGTAAACCTCAACAGAACAGTTCCATATAGCCAGTAAACCTCTACAGAACAGAACAGTTCCATATAGCCAGTAAACCTCTACAGAACAGTTCCATATAGCCAGTAAACCTCTACAGAACAGTTCCATATAGCCAGTAAACCTCTACAGAACAGTTCCATATAGCCAGTAAACCTCTACAGAACAGAACAGTTCCATATAGCCAGTAAACCTCTACAGAACAGTTCCATATAGCCAGTAAACCTCTACAGAACAGTTCCATATAGCCAGTAAACCTCTACAGAACAGTTCCATATAGCCAGTAAACCTCTACAGAACAGAACAGTTCCATATAGCCAGTAAACCTCTACAGAACAGAACAGTTCCATATAGCCAGTAAACCTCTACAGAACAGTTCTATATAGCCAGTAAACCTCTACAGAACAGTTCCATATAGCCAGTAAACCTCAACAGAACAGTTCCATATAGTCAGTAAACCTCTACAGAACAGTTCCATATAGCCAGTAAACCTCTACAGAACAGTTCCATATAGCCAGTAAACCTCTACAGAACAGTTCCATATAGCCAGTAAACCTCAACAGAACAGTTCCATATAGCCAGTAAACCTCTACAGAACAGTTCCATATAGCCAGTAAACCTCTACAGACAGAACAGTTCCATATAGCCAGTAAACCTCTACAGAACAGTTCCATATAGCCAGTAAACCTCTACAGAACAGTTCCATATAGCCAGTAAACCTCTACAGAACAGTTCCATATAGCCAGTAAACCTCAACAGAACAGTTCCATATAGCCAGTAAACCTCTACAGAACAGAACAGTTCCATATAGCCAGTAAACCTCTACAGAACAGTTCCATATAGCCAGTAAACCTCTACAGAACAGTTCCATATAGCCAGTAAACCTCTACAGAACAGTTCCATATAGCCAGTAAACCTCAACAGAACAGTTCCATATAGCCAGTAAACCTCTACAGAACAGTTCCATATAGCCAGTAAACCTCTACAGAACAGTTCCATATAGCCAGTAAACCTCTACAGAACAGAACAGTTCCATATAGCCAGTAAACCTCTACAGAACAGTTCCATATAGCCAGTAAACCTCTACAGAACAGTTCCATATAGCCAGTAAACCTCTACAGCAGAACAGTTCCATATAGCCAGTAAACCTCTACAGAACAGTTCCATATAGCCAGTAAACCTCTACAGAACAGAACAGTTCCATATAGCCAGTAAACCTCTACAGAACAGTTCCATATAGCCAGTAAACCTCTACAGAACAGTTCCATATAGCCAGTAAACCTCTACAGAACAGTTCCATATAGCCAGTAAACCTCTACAGAACAGTTCCATATAGCCAGTAAACCTCAACAGAACAGTTCCATATAGCCAGTAAACCTCTACAGAACAGTTCCATATAGCCAGTAAACCTCTACAGAACAGTTCCATATAGCCAGTAAACCTCAACAGAACAGTTCCATATAGCCAGTAAACCTCAACAGAACAGTTCCATATAGCCAGTAAACCTCAACAGAACAGTTCCATATAGCCAGTAAACCTCTACAGAACAGTTCCATATAGCCAGTAAACCTCAACAGAACAGTTCCATATAGCCAGTAAACCTCAACAGAACAGTTCCATATAGCCAGTAAACCTCTACAGAACAGTTCCATATAGCCAGTAAACCTCTACAGAACAGTTCCATATAGCCAGTAAACCTCAACAGAACAGTTCCATATAGCCAGTAAACCTCTACAGAACAGAACAGTTCCATATAGCCAGTAAACCTCTACAGAACAGTTCCATATAGCCAGTAAACCTCTACAGAACAGTTCCATATAGCCAGTAAACCTCTACAGAACAGTTCCATATAGCCAGTAAACCTCAACAGAACAGTTCCATATAGCCAGTAAACCTCTACAGAACAGTTCCATATAGCCAGTAAACCTCTACGACAGAACAGTTCCATATAGCCAGTAAACCTCTACAGAACAGTTCCATATAGCCAGTAAACCTCTACAGAACAGTTCCATATAGCCAGTAAACCTCAACAGAACAGTTCCATATAGCCAGTAAACCTCTACAGAACAGAACAGTTCCATATAGCCAGTAAACCTCTACAGAACAGAACAGTTCCATATAGCCAGTAAACCTCTACAGAACAGTTCCATATAGCCAGTAAACCTCTACAGAACAGTTCCATATAGCCAGTAAACCTCTACAGAACAGAACAGTTCCATATAGCCAGTAAACCTCTACAGAACAGTTCCATATAGCCAGTAAACCTCTACAGAACAGAACAGTTCCATATAGCCAGTAAACCTCAACAGAACAGTTCCATATAGCCAGTAAACCTCAACAGAACAGTTCCATATAGCCAGTAAACCTCAACAGAACAGTTCCATATAGCCAGTAAACCTCTACAGAACAGAACAGTTCCATATAGCCAGTAAACCTCTACAGAACAGTTCCATATAGCCAGTAAACCTCAACAGAACAGTTCCATATAGCCAGTAAACCTCTACAGAACAGAACAGTTCCATATAGCCAGTAAACCTCAACAGAACAGTTCCATATAGCCAGTAAACCTCTACAGAACAGAACAGTTCCATATAGCCAGTAAACCTCAACAGAACAGTTCCATATAGCCAGTAAACCTCTACAGAACAGTTCCATATAGCCAGTAAACCTCAACAGAACAGTTCCATATAGCCAGTAAACCTCTACAGAACAGAACAGTTCCATATAGCCAGTAAACCTCTACAGAACAGTTCCATATAGCCAGTAAACCTCAACAGAACAGTTCCATATAGCCAGTAAACCTCAACAGAACAGTTCCATATAGCCAGTAAACCTCTACAGAACAGAACAGTTCCATATAGCCAGTAAACCTCTACAGAACAGTTCCATATAGCCAGTAAACCTCTACAGAACAGTTCCATATAGCCAGTAAACCTCTACAGAACAGTTCCATATAGCCAGTAAACCTCTACAGAACAGAACAGTTCCATATAGCCAGTAAACCTCTACAGAACAGTTCCATATAGCCAGTAAACCTCTACAGAACAGTTCCATATAGCCAGTAAACCTCTACAGAACAGTTCCATATAGCCAGTAAACCTCTACAGAACAGAACAGTTCCATATAGCCAGTAAACCTCTACAGAACAGTTCCATATAGCCAGTAAACCTCTACAGAACAGTTCCATATAGCCAGTAAACCTCTACAGAACAGTTCCATATAGCCAGTAAACCTCAACAGAACAGTTCCATATAGCCAGTAAACCTCTACAGAACAGTTCCATATAGCCAGTAAACCTCTACAGAACAGTTCCATATAGCCAGTAAACCTCAACAGAACAGTTCCATATAGCCAGTAAACCTCAACAGAACAGTTCCATATAGCCAGTAAACCTCTACAGAACAGTTCCATATAGCCAGTAAACCTCTACAGAACAGTTCCATATAGCCAGTAAACCTCTACAGAACAGTTCCATATAGCCAGAACAGTTCCATATAGCCAGTAAACCTCAACAGAACAGTTCCATATAGCCAGTAAACCTCTACAGAACAGTTCCATATAGCCAGTAAACCTCTACAGAACAGTTCCATATAGCCAGTAAACCTCTACAGAACAGTTCCATATAGCCAGTAAACCTCAACAGAACAGTTCCATATAGCCAGTAAACCTCTACAGAACAGTTCCATATAGCCAGTAAACCTCTACAGAACAGTTCCATATAGCCAGTAAACCTCTACAGAACAGTTCCATATAGCCAGTAAACCTCTACAGAACAGTTCCATATAGCCAGTAAACCTCTACAGAACAGTTCCATATAGCCAGTAAACCTCAACAGAACAGTTCCATATAGCCAGTAAACCTCTACAGAACAGTTCCATATAGCCAGTAAACCTCAACAGAACAGTTCCATATAGCCAGTAAACCTCTACAGAACAGTTCCATATAGCCAGTAAACCTCAACAGAACAGTTCCATATAGCCAGTAAACCTCTACAGAACAGTTCCATATAGCCAGTAAACCTCTACAGACAGAACAGTTCCATATAGCCAGTAAACCTCTACAGAACAGTTCCATATAGCCAGTAAACCTCTACAGAACAGAACAGTTCCATATAGCCAGTAAACCTCTACAGAACAGTTCCATATAGCCAGTAAACCTCTACAGAACAGTTCCATATAGCCAGTAAACCTCAACAGAACAGTTCCATATAGCCAGTAAACCTCTACAGAACAGTTCCATATAGCCAGTAAACCTCTACAGAACAGAACAGTTCCATATAGCCAGTAAACCTCTACAGAACAGTTCCATATAGCCAGTAAACCTCTACAGAACAGTTCCATATAGCCAGTAAACCTCTACAGAACAGAACAGTTCCATATAGCCAGTAAACCTCTACAGAACAGTTCCATATAGCCAGTAAACCTCTACAGAACAGTTCCATATAGCCAGTAAACCTCTACAGAACAGTTCCATATAGCCAGTAAACCTCAACAGAACAGTTCCATATAGCCAGTAAACCTCTACAGAACAGTTCCATATAGCCAGTAAACCTCTACAGAACAGAACAGTTCCATATAGCCAGTAAACCTCTACAGAACAGTTCCATATAGCCAGTAAACCTCTACAGAACAGTTCCATATAGCCAGTAAACCTCTACAGAACAGTTCCATATAGCCAGTAAACCTCAACAGAACAGTTCCATATAGCCAGTAAACCTCTACAGAACAGAACAGTTCCATATAGCCAGTAAACCTCTACAGAACAGTTCCATATAGCCAGTAAACCTCTACAGAACAGTTCCATATAGCCAGTAAACCTCTACAGAACAGTTCCATATAGCCAGTAAACCTCTACAGAACAGTTCCATATAGCCAGTAAACCTCTACAGAACAGTTCCATATAGCCAGTAAACCTCTACAGAACAGTTCCATATAGCCAGTAAACCTAGACAGAACAGTTCCATATAGCCAGTAAACCTCTACAGAACAGTTCCATATAGCCAGTAAACCTCTACAGAACAGTTCCATATAGCCAGTAAACCTCTACGACAGAACAGTTCCATATAGCCAGTAAACCTCTACAGAACAGTTCCATATAGCCAGTAAACCTCTACAGAACAGAACAGTTCCATATAGCCAGTAAACCTCTACAGAACAGTTCCATATAGCCAGTAAACCTCTACAGAACAGTTCCATATAGCCAGTAAACCTCTACAGAACAGTTCCATATAGCCAGTAAACCTCTACAGAACAGTTCCATATAGCCAGTAAACCTCTACAGAACAGTTCCATATAGCCAGTAAACCTCTACAGAACAGTTCCATATAGCCAGTAAACCTCTACAGAACAGTTCCATATAGCCAGTAAACCTCTACAGAACAGTTCCATATAGCCAGTAAACCTCAACAGAACAGTTCCATATAGCCAGTAAACCTCTACAGAACAGTTCCATATAGCCAGTAAACCTCTACAGAACAGTTCCATATAGCCAGTAAACCTCTACAGAACAGTTCCATATAGCCAGTAAACCTCAACAGAACAGTTCCATATAGCCAGTAAACCTCTACAGAACAGTTCCATATAGCCAGTAAACCTCTACAGAACAGTTCCATATAGCCAGTAAACCTCTACAGAACAGTTCCATATAGCCAGTAAACCTCTACAGAACAGTTCCATATAGCCAGTAAACCTCTACAGAACAGTTCCATATAGCCAGTAAACCTCAACAGAACAGTTCCATATAGCCAGTAAACCTCTACAGAACAGAACAGTTCCATATAGCCAGTAAACCTCTACAGAACAGTTCCATATAGCCAGTAAACCTCAACAGAACAGTTCCATATAGCCAGTAAACCTCTACAGAACAGTTCCATATAGCCAGTAAACCTCTACAGAACAGTTCCATATAGCCAGTAAACCTCTACAGAACAGTTCCATATAGCCAGTAAACCTCAACAGAACAGTTCCATATAGCCAGTAAACCTCTACAGAACAGTTCCATATAGCCAGTAAACCTCTACAGAACAGTTCCATATAGCCAGTAAACCTCAACAGAACAGTTCCATATAGCCAGTAAACCTCTACAGAACAGAACAGTTCCATATAGCCAGTAAACCTCTACAGAACAGTTCCATATAGCCAGTAAACCTCTACAGAACAGTTCCATATAGCCAGTAAACCTCTACAGAACAGTTCCATATAGCCAGTAAACCTCTACAGAACAGTTCCATATAGCCAGTAAACCTCTACAGAACAGTTCCATATAGCCAGTAAACCTCTACAGAACAGTTCCATATAGCCAGTAAACCTCTACAGAACAGTTCCATATAGCCAGTAAACCTCTACAGAACAGTTCCATATAGCCAGTAAACCTCTACAGAACAGAACAGTTCCATATAGCCAGTAAACCTCTACAGAACAGTTCCATATAGCCAGTAAACCTCTACAGAACAGTTCCATATAGCCAGTAAACCTCTACAGAACAGTTCCATATAGCCAGTAAACCTCTACAGAACAGAACAGTTCCATATAGCCAGTAAACCTCTACAGAACAGTTCCATATAGCCAGTAAACCTCAACAGAACAGTTCCATATAGCCAGTAAACCTCTACAGAACAGTTCCATATAGCCAGTAAACCTCTACAGAACAGAACAGTTCCATATAGCCAGTAAACCTCTACAGAACAGTTCCATATAGCCAGTAAACCTCAACAGAACAGTTCCATATAGCCAGTAAACCTCTACAGAACAGAACAGTTCCATATAGCCAGTAAACCTCAACAGAACAGTTCCATATAGCCAGTAAACCTCTACAGAACAGAACAGTTCCATATAGCCAGTAAACCTCAACAGAACAGTTCCATATAGCCAGTAAACCTCTACAGAACAGTTCCATATAGCCAGTAAACCTCAACAGAACAGTTCCATATAGCCAGTAAACCTCAACAGAACAGTTCCATATAGCCAGTAAACCTCTACAGAACAGTTCCATATAGCCAGTAAACCTCTACAGAACAGTTCCATATAGCCAGTAAACCTCTACAGAACAGAACAGTTCCATATAGCCAGTAAACCTCTACAGAACAGTTCCATATAGCCAGTAAACCTCTACAGAACAGTTCCATATAGCCAGTAAACCTCTACAGAACAGTTCCATATAGCCAGTAAACCTCTACAGAACAGAACAGTTCCATATAGCCAGT
This sequence comes from Salvelinus fontinalis, assembly GCF_029448725.1. NCBI lineage: Eukaryota > Metazoa > Chordata > Actinopteri > Salmoniformes > Salmonidae > Salvelinus > Salvelinus fontinalis. The sequence goes on from NC_074675.1 coordinate 2,205,135, forward strand.
AAACCTCAACAGAACAGTTCCATATAGCCAGTAAACCTCTACAGAACAGTTCCATATAGCCAGTAAACCTCTACAGAACAGTTCCATATAGCCAGTAAACCTCTACAGAACAGAACAGTTCCATATAGCCAGTAAACCTCTACAGAACAGAACAGTTCCATATAGCCAGTAAACCTCTACAGAACAGTTCCATATAGCCAGTAAACCTCTACAGAACAGTTCCATATAGCCAGTAAACCTCAACAGAACAGTTCCATATAGCCAGTAAACCTCTACAGAACAGTTCCATATAGCCAGTAAACCTCTACAGAACAGTTCCATATAGCCAGTAAACCTCTACAGAACAGTTCCATATAGCCAGTAAACCTCAACAGAACAGTTCCATATAGCCAGTAAACCTCTACAGAACAGTTCCATATAGCCAGTAAACCTCAACAGAACAGTTCCATATAGCCAGTAAACCTCTACAGAACAGTTCCATATAGCCAGTAAACCTCTACAGAACAGTTCCATATAGCCAGTAAACCTCTACAGAACAGTTCCATATAGCCAGTAAACCTCTACAGAACAGTTCCATATAGCCAGTAAACCTCTACAGAACAGTTCCATATAGCCAGTAAACCTCTACAGAACAGTTCCATATAGCCAGTAAACCTCAACAGAACAGTTCCATATAGCCAGTAAACCTCTACAGAACAGTTCCATATAGCCAGTAAACCTCAACAGAACAGTTCCATATAGCCAGTAAACCTCTACAGAACAGTTCCATATAGCCAGTAAACCTCTACAGAACAGTTCCATATAGCCAGTAAACCTCAACAGAACAGTTCCATATAGCCAGTAAACCTCTACAGAACAGTTCCATATAGCCAGTAAACCTCTACAGAACAGTTCCATATAGCCAGTAAACCTCTACAGAACAGTTCCATATAGCCAGTAAACCTCTACAGAACAGTTCCATATAGCCAGTAAACCTCTACAGAACAGTTCCATATAGCCAGTAAACCTCTACAGAACAGTTCCATATAGCCAGTAAACCTCAACAGAACAGTTCCATATAGCCAGTAAACCTCTACAGAACAGAACAGTTCCATATAGCCAGTAAACCTCTACAGAACAGTTCCATATAGCCAGTAAACCTCAACAGAACAGTTCCATATAGCCAGTAAACCTCTACAGAACAGTTCCATATAGCCAGTAAACCTCTACAGAACAGTTCCATATAGCCAGTAAACCTCTACAGAACAGTTCCATATAGCCAGTAAACCTCAACAGAACAGTTCCATATAGCCAGTAAACCTCTACAGAACAGTTCCATATAGCCAGTAAACCTCTACAGAACAGTTCCATATAGCCAGTAAACCTCAACAGAACAGTTCCATATAGCCAGTAAACCTCTACAGAACAGAACAGTTCCATATAGCCAGTAAACCTCTACAGAACAGTTCCATATAGCCAGTAAACCTCTACAGAACAGTTCCATATAGCCAGTAAACCTCTACAGAACAGTTCCATATAGCCAGTAAACCTCTACAGAACAGTTCCATATAGCCAGTAAACCTCTACAGAACAGTTCCATATAGCCAGTAAACCTCTACAGAACAGTTCCATATAGCCAGTAAACCTCAACAGAACAGTTCCATATAGCCAGTAAACCTCTACAGAACAGTTCCATATAGCCAGTAAACCTCTACAGAACAGAACAGTTCCATATAGCCAGTAAACCTCTACAGAACAGTTCCATATAGCCAGTAAACCTCTACAGAACAGTTCCATATAGCCAGTAAACCTCTACAGAACAGTTCCATATAGCCAGTAAACCTCTACAGAACAGAACAGTTCCATATAGCCAGTAAACCTCTACAGAACAGTTCCATATAGCCAGTAAACCTCAACAGAACAGTTCCATATAGCCAGTAAACCTCAACAGAACAGTTCCATATAGCCAGTAAACCTCTACAGAACAGAACAGTTCCATATAGCCAGTAAACCTCTACAGAACAGTTCCATATAGCCAGTAAACCTCAACAGAACAGTTCCATATAGCCAGTAAACCTCTACAGAACAGAACAGTTCCATATAGCCAGTAAACCTCTACAGAACAGTTCCATATAGCCAGTAAACCTCTACAGAACAGTTCCATATAGCCAGTAAACCTCAACAGAACAGTTCCATATAGCCAGTAAACCTCAACAGAACAGAACAGTTCCATATAGCCAGTAAACCTCAACAGAACAGTTCCATATAGCCAGTAAACCTCAACAGAACAGTTCCATATAGCCAGTAAACCTCTACAGAACAGTTCCATATAGCCAGTAAACCTCTACAGAACAGTTCCATATAGCCAGTAAACCTCTACAGAACAGTTCCATATAGCCAGTAAACCTCAACAGAACAGTTCCATATAGCCAGTAAACCTCTACAGAACAGTTCCATATAGCCAGTAAACCTCTACAGAACAGTTCCATATAGCCAGTAAACCTCAACAGAACAGTTCCATATAGCCAGTAAACCTCTACAGAACAGAACAGTTCCATATAGCCAGTAAACCTCTACAGAACAGTTCCATATAGCCAGTAAACCTCTACAGAACAGTTCCATATAGCCAGTAAACCTCTACAGAACAGTTCCATATAGCCAGTAAACCTCTACAGAACAGTTCCATATAGCCAGTAAACCTCTACAGAACAGTTCCATATAGCCAGTAAACCTCTACAGAACAGTTCCATATAGCCAGTAAACCTCAACAGAACAGTTCCATATAGCCAGTAAACCTCTACAGAACAGTTCCATATAGCCAGTAAACCTCTACAGAACAGAACAGTTCCATATAGCCAGTAAACCTCTACAGAACAGTTCCATATAGCCAGTAAACCTCTACAGAACAGTTCCATATAGCCAGTAAACCTCTACAGAACAGTTCCATATAGCCAGTAAACCTCTACAGAACAGAACAGTTCCATATAGCCAGTAAACCTCAACAGAACAGTTCCATATAGCCAGTAAACCTCAACAGAACAGTTCCATATAGCCAGTAAACCTCAACAGAACAGTTCCATATAGCCAGTAAACCTCTACAGAACAGAACAGTTCCATATAGCCAGTAAACCTCTACAGAACAGTTCCATATAGCCAGTAAACCTCAACAGAACAGTTCCATATAGCCAGTAAACCTCTACAGAACAGAACAGTTCCATATAGCCAGTAAACCTCAACAGAACAGTTCCATATAGCCAGTAAACCTCTACAGAACAGAACAGTTCCATATAGCCAGTAAACCTCAACAGAACAGTTCCATATAGCCAGTAAACCTCTACAGAACAGTTCCATATAGCCAGTAAACCTCAACAGAACAGTTCCATATAGCCAGTAAACCTCAACAGAACAGTTCCATATAGCCAGTAAACCTCTACAGAACAGTTCCATATAGCCAGTAAACCTCAACAGAACAGTTCCATATAGCCAGTAAACCTCAACAGAACAGTTCCATATAGCCAGTAAACCTCTACAGAACAGAACAGTTCCATATAGCCAGTAAACCTCTACAGAACAGTTCCATATAGCCAGTAAACCTCTACAGAACAGTTCCATATAGCCAGTAAACCTCTACAGAACAGTTCCATATAGCCAGTAAACCTCTACAGACAGAACAGTTCCATATAGCCAGTAAACCTCTACAGAACAGTTCCATATAGCCAGTAAACCTCTACAGAACAGTTCCATATAGCCAGTAAACCTCTACAGAACAGTTCCATATAGCCAGTAAACCTCTACAGACAGAACAGTTCCATATAGCCAGTAAACCTCTACAGAACAGAACAGTTCCATATAGCCAGTAAACCTCTACAGAACAGTTCCATATAGCCAGTAAACCTCTACAGAACAGTTCCATATAGCCAGTAAACCTCAACAGAACAGTTCCATATAGCCAGTAAACCTCTACAGAACAGTTCCATATAGCCAGTAAACCTCTACAGAACAGTTCCATATAGCCAGTAAACCTCTACAGAACAGTTCCATATAGCCAGTAAACCTCAACAGAACAGTTCCATATAGCCAGTAAACCTCTACAGAACAGTTCCATATAGCCAGTAAACCTCTACAGAACAGAACAGTTCCATATAGCCAGTAAACCTCTACAGAACAGTTCCATATAGCCAGTAAACCTCTACAGAACAGTTCCATATAGCCAGTAAACCTCTACAGAACAGTTCCATATAGCCAGTAAACCTCAACAGAACAGTTCCATATAGCCAGTAAACCTCTACAGAACAGAACAGTTCCATATAGCCAGTAAACCTCTACAGAACAGTTCCATATAGCCAGTAAACCTCTACAGAACAGTTCCATATAGCCAGTAAACCTCTACAGAACAGTTCCATATAGCCAGTAAACCTCAACAGAACAGTTCCATATAGCCAGTAAACCTCTACAGAACAGTTCCATATAGCCAGTAAACCTCTACAGAACAGTTCCATATAGCCAGTAAACCTCAACAGAACAGAACAGTTCCATATAGCCAGTAAACCTCTACAGAACAGTTCCATATAGCCAGTAAAACTCTACAGGACAGAACAGTTCCATATAGCCAGTAAACCTCTACAGAACAGTTCCATATAGCCAGTAAACCTCTACAGAACAGTTCCATATAGCCAGTAAACCTCTACAGAACAGTTCCATATAGCCAGTAAACCTCTACAGAACAGTTCCATATAGCCAGTAAACCTCAACAGAACAGTTCCATATAGCCAGTAAACCTCTACAGAACAGTTCCATATAGCCAGTAAACCTCTACAGAACAGTTCCATATAGCCAGTAAACCTCAACAGAACAGTTCCATATAGCCAGTAAACCTCAACAGAACAGTTCCATATAGCCAGTAAACCTCAACAGAACAGTTCCATATAGCCAGTAAACCTCTACAGAACAGTTCCATATAGCCAGTAAACCTCTACAGAACAGTTCCATATAGCCAGTAAACCTCAACAGAACAGTTCCATATAGCCAGTAAACCTCTACAGAACAGTTCCATATAGCCAGTAAACCTCTACAGAACAGTTCCATATAGCCAGTAAACCTCAACAGAACAGTTCCATATAGCCAGTAAACCTCTACAGAACAGAACAGTTCCATATAGCCAGTAAACCTCTACAGAACAGTTCCATATAGCCAGTAAACCTCTACAGAACAGTTCCATATAGCCAGTAAACCTCTACAGAACAGTTCCATATAGCCAGTAAACCTCAACAGAACAGTTCCATATAGCCAGTAAACCTCTACAGAACAGTTCCATATAGCCAGTAAACCTCTACAGAACAGAACAGTTCCATATAGCCAGTAAACCTCTACAGAACAGTTCCATATAGCCAGTAAACCTCTAAGAGAACAGTTCCATATAGCCAGTAAACCTCTACAGAACAGTTCCATATAGCCAGTAAACCTCTACAGAACAGTTCCATATAGCCAGTAAACCTCTACAGAACAGAACAGTTCCATATAGCCAGTAAACCTCTACAGAACAGTTCCATATAGCCAGTAAACCTCTACAGACAGAACAGTTCCATATAGCCAGTAAACCTCTACAGAACAGTTCCATATAGCCAGTAAACCTCAACAGAACAGTTCCATATAGCCAGTAAACCTCTACAGAACAGTTCCATATAGCCAGTAAACCTCTACAGAACAGAACAGTTCCATATAGCCAGTAAACCTCTACAGAACAGTTCCATATAGCCAGTAAACCTCTACAGAACAGTTCCATATAGCCAGTAAACCTCTACAGAACAGTTCCATATAGCCAGTAAACCTCTACAGAACAGTTCCATATAGCCAGTAAACCTCTACAGAACAGTTCCATATAGCCAGTAAACCTCAACAGAACAGTTCCATATAGCCAGTAAACCTCTACAGACAGAACAGTTCCATATAGCCAGTAAACCTCTACAGAACAGTTCCATATAGCCAGTAAACCTCTACAGAACAGTTCCATATAGCCAGTAAACCTCTACAGAACAGTTCCATATAGCCAGTAAACCTCTACAGAACAGTTCCATATAGCCAGTAAACCTCTACAGAACAGTTCCATATAGCCAGTAAACCTCAACAGAACAGTTCCATATAGCCAGTAAACCTCTACAGAACAGTTCCATATAGCCAGTAAACCTCTACAGAACAGTTCCATATAGCCAGTAAACCTCAACAGAACAGTTCCATATAGCCAGTAAACCTCTACAGAACAGTTCCATATAGCCAGTAAACCTCAACAGAACAGTTCCATATAGCCAGTAAACCTCTACAGAACAGTTCCATATAGCCAGTAAACCTCTACAGAACAGTTCCATATAGCCAGTAAACCTCTACAGAACAGTTCCATATAGCCAGTAAACCTCTACAGAACAGTTCCATATAGCCAGTAAACCTCTACAGAACAGTTCCATATAGCCAGTAAACCTCTACAGAACAGTTCCATATAGCCAGTAAACCTCTACAGAACAGTTCCATATAGCCAGTAAACCTCTACAGAACAGAACAGTTCCATATAGCCAGTAAACCTCTACAGAACAGTTCCATATAGCCAGTAAACCTCTACAGAACAGTTCCATATAGCCAGTAAACCTCTACAGAACAGTTCCATATAGCCAGTAAACCTCTACAGACAGAACAGTTCCATATAGCCAGTAAACCTCTACAGAACAGTTCCATATAGCCAGTAAACCTCAACAGAACAGTTCCATATAGCCAGTAAACCTCTACAGAACAGTTCCATATAGCCAGTAAACCTCTACAGACAGAACAGTTCCATATAGCCAGTAAACCTCTACAGAACAGTTCCATATAGCCAGTAAACCTCAACAGAACAGTTCCATATAGCCAGTAAACCTCTACAGACAGAACAGTTCCATATAGCCAGTAAACCTCTACAGAACAGTTCCATATAGCCAGTAAACCTCTACAGAACAGTTCCATATAGCCAGTAAACCTCTACAGAACAGTTCCATATAGCCAGTAAACCTCTACAGAACAGAACAGTTCCATATAGCCAGTAAACCTCTACAGAACAGTTCCATATAGCCAGTAAACCTCAACAGAACAGTTCCATATAGCCAGTAAACCTCTACAGAACAGTTCCATATAGCCAGTAAACCTCTACAGAACAGTTCCATATAGCCAGTAAACCTCTACAGAACAGTTCCATATAGCCAGTAAACCTCAACAGAACAGTTCCATATAGCCAGTAAACCTCTACAGAACAGTTCCATATAGCCAGTAAACCTCTACAGAACAGTTCCATATAGCCAGTAAACCTCAACAGAACAGTTCCATATAGCCAGTAAACCTCTACAGAACAGAACAGTTCCATATAGCCAGTAAACCTCTACAGAACAGTTCCATATAGCCAGTAAACCTCTACAGAACAGTTCCATATAGCCAGTAAACCTCTACAGAACAGTTCCATATAGCCAGTAAACCTCTACAGAACAGTTCCATATAGCCAGTAAACCTCTACAGAACAGTTCCATATAGCCAGTAAACCTCTACAGAACAGTTCCATATAGCCAGTAAACCTCAACAGAACAGTTCCATATAGCCAGTAAACCTCTACAGAACAGTTCCATATAGCCAGTAAACCTCTACAGACAGAACAGTTCCATATAGCCAGTAAACCTCTACAGAACAGTTCCATATAGCCAGTAAACCTCTACAGAACAGTTCCATATAGCCAGTAAACCTCTACAGAACAGTTCCATATAGCCAGTAAACCTCTACAGAACAGAACAGTTCCATATAGCCAGTAAACCTCAACAGAACAGTTCCATATAGCCAGTAAACCTCTACAGAACAGTTCCATATAGCCAGTAAACCTCAACAGAACAGTTCCATATAGCCAGTAAACCTCTACAGAACAGAACAGTTCCATATAGCCAGTAAACCTCTACAGAACAGTTCCATATAGCCAGTAAACCTCTACAGAACAGTTCCATATAGCCAGTAAACCTCTACAGAACAGAACAGTTCCATATAGCCAGTAAACCTCAACAGAACAGTTCCATATAGCCAGTAAACCTCTACAGAACAGAACAGTTCCATATAGCCAGTAAACCTCTACAGAACAGTTCCATATAGCCAGTAAACCTCTACAGAACAGTTCCATATAGCCAGTAAACCTCAACAGAACAGTTCCATATAGCCAGTAAACCTCTACAGAACAGTTCCATATAGCCAGTAAACCTCTACAGAACAGTTCCATATAGCCAGTAAACCTCTACAGAACAGTTCCATATAGCCAGTAAACCTCTACAGAACAGTTCCATATAGCCAGTAAACCTCTACAGAACAGAACAGTTCCATATAGCCAGTAAACCTCTACAGAACAGTTCCATATAGCCAGTAAACCTCTACAGAACAGTTCCATATAGCCAGTAAACCTCTACAGAACAGTTCCATATAGCCAGTAAACCTCTACAGAACAGAACAGTTCCATATAGCCAGTAAACCTCTACAGAACAGTTCCATATAGCCAGTAAACCTCTACAGAACAGTTCCATATAGCCAGTAAACCTCTACAGAACAGTTCCATATAGCCAGTAAACCTCTACAGACAGAACAGTTCCATATAGCCAGTAAACCTCTACAGAACAGAACAGTTCCATATAGCCAGTAAACCTCTACAGAACAGTTCCATATAGCCAGTAAACCTCTACAGAACAGTTCCATATAGCCAGTAAACCTCTAACAGAACAGTTCCATATAGCCAGTAAACCTCTACAGAACAGTTCCATATAGCCAGTAAACCTCTACAGAACAGTTCCATATAGCCAGTAAACCTCTACAGAACAGTTCCATATAGCCAGTAAACCTCAACAGAACAGTTCCATATAGCCAGTAAACCTCTACAGAACAGTTCCATATAGCCAGTAAACCTCTACAGAACAGAACAGTTCCATATAGCCAGTAAACCTCTACAGAACAGTTCCATATAGCCAGTAAACCTCTACAGAACAGTTCCATATAGCCAGTAAACCTCTACAGAACAGTTCCATATAGCCAGTAAACCTCAACAGAACAGTTCCATATAGCCAGTAAACCTCTACAGAACAGAACAGTTCCATATAGCCAGTAAACCTCTACAGAACAGTTCCATATAGCCAGTAAACCTCTACAGAACAGTTCCATATAGCCAGTAAACCTCTACAGAACAGTTCCATATAGCCAGTAAACCTCAACAGAACAGTTCCATATAGCCAGTAAACCTCTACAGAACAGTTCCATATAGCCAGTAAACCTCTACAGAACAGTTCCATATAGCCAGTAAACCTCTACAGAACAGAACAGTTCCATATAGCCAGTAAACCTCTACAGAACAGTTCCATATAGCCAGTAAACCTCTACAGAACAGTTCCATATAGCCAGTAAACCTCTACAGAACAGTTCCATATAGCCAGTAAACCTCTACAGAACAGTTCCATATAGCCAGTAAACCTCTACAGAACAGTTCCATATAGCCAGTAAACCTCTACAGAACAGTTCCATATAGCCAGTAAACCTCAACAGAACAGTTCCATATAGCCAGTAAACCTCTACAGAACAGTTCCATATAGCCAGTAAACCTCTACAGAACAGTTCCATATAGCCAGTAAACCTCAACAGAACAGTTCCATATAGCCAGTAAACCTCAACAGAACAGTTCCATATAGCCAGTAAACCTCTACAGAACAGTTCCATATAGCCAGTAAACCTCTACAGAACAGTTCCATATAGCCAGTAAACCTCAACAGAACAGTTCCATATAGCCAGTAAACCTCAACAGAACAGTTCCATATAGCCAGTAAACCTCTACAGAACAGTTCCATATAGCCAGTAAACCTCTACAGAACAGTTCCATATAGCCAGTAAACCTCAACAGAACAGTTCCATATAGCCAGTAAACCTCTACAGAACAGAACAGTTCCATATAGCCAGTAAACCTCTACAGAACAGTTCCATATAGCCAGTAAACCTCTACAGAACAGTTCCATATAGCCAGTAAACCTCTACAGAACAGTTCCATATAGCCAGTAAACCTCAACAGAACAGTTCCATATAGCCAGTAAACCTCTACAGAACAGTTCCATATAGCCAGTAAACCTCTACAGAACAGAACAGTTCCATATAGCCAGTAAACCTCTACAGAACAGTTCCATATAGCCAGTAAACCTCTACAGAACAGAACAGTTCCATATAGCCAGTAAACCTCTACAGAACAGTTCCATATAGCCAGTAAACCTCTACAGAACAGTTCCATATAGCCAGTAAACCTCTACAGAACAGAACAGTTCCATATAGCCAGTAAACCTCTACAGAACAGTTCCATATAGCCAGTAAACCTCTACAGAACAGAACAGTTCCATATAGCCAGTAAACCTCAACAGAACAGTTCCATATAGCCAGTAAACCTCAACAGAACAGTTCCATATAGCCAGTAAACCTCAACAGAACAGTTCCATATAGCCAGTAAACCTCTACAGAACAGAACAGTTCCATATAGCCAGTAAACCTCTACAGAACAGTTCCATATAGCCAGTAAACCTCAACAGAACAGTTCCATATAGCCAGTAAACCTCTACAGAACAGAACAGTTCCATATAGCCAGTAAACCTCAACAGAACAGTTCCATATAGCCAGTAAACCTCTACAGAACAGAACAGTTCCATATAGCCAGTAAACCTCAACAGAACAGTTCCATATAGCCAGTAAACCTCTACAGAACAGTTCCATATAGCCAGTAAACCTCAACAGAACAGTTCCATATAGCCAGTAAACCTCTACAGAACAGAACAGTTCCATATAGCCAGTAAACCTCTACAGAACAGTTCCATATAGCCAGTAAACCTCAACAGAACAGTTCCATATAGCCAGTAAACCTCAACAGAACAGTTCCATATAGCCAGTAAACCTCTACAGAACAGAACAGTTCCATATAGCCAGTAAACCTCTACAGAACAGTTCCATATAGCCAGTAAACCTCTACAGAACAGTTCCATATAGCCAGTAAACCTCTACAGAACAGTTCCATATAGCCAGTAAACCTCTACAGAACAGAACAGTTCCATTTAGCCAGTAAACCTCTACAGAACAGTTCCATATAGCCAGTAAACCTCTACAGAACAGTTCCATATAGCCAGTAAACCTCTACAGAACAGTTCCATATAGCCAGTAAACCTCTACAGAACAGAACAGTTCCATATAGCCAGTAAACCTCTACAGAACAGTTCCATATAGCCAGTAAACCTCTACAGAACAGTTCCATATAGCCAGTAAACCTCTACAGAACAGTTCCATATAGCCAGTAAACCTCAACAGAACAGTTCCATTTAGCCAGTAAACCTCTACAGAACAGAACAGTTCCATATAGCCAGTAAACCTCTACAGAACAGTTCCATATAGCCAGTAAACCTCTACAGAACAGTTCCATATAGCCAGTAAACCTCAACAGAACAGTTCCATATAGCCAGTAAACCTCAACAGAACAGTTCCATATAGCCAGTAAACCTCTACAGAACAGTTCCATATAGCCAGTAAACCTCTACAGAACAGTTCCATATAGCCAGTAAACCTCTACAGAACAGTTCCATATAGCCAGAACAGTTCCATATAGCCAGTAAACCTCAACAGAACAGTTCCATATAGCCAGTAAACCTCTACAGAACAGTTCCATATAGCCAGTAAACCTCTACAGAACAGTTCCATATAGCCAGTAAACCTCTACAGAACAGTTCCATATAGCCAGTAAACCTCAACAGAACAGTTCCATATAGCCAGTAAACCTCTACAGAACAGTTCCATATAGCCAGTAAACCTCTACAGAACAGTTCCATATAGCCAGTAAACCTCTACAGAACAGTTCCATATAGCCAGTAAACCTCTACAGAACAGTTCCATATAGCCAGTAAACCTCTACAGAACAGTTCCATATAGCCAGTAAACCTCTACAGAACAGAACAGTTCCATATAGCCAGTAAACCTCAACAGAACAGTTCCATATAGCCAGTAAACCTCTACAGAACAGAACAGTTCCATATAGCCAGTAAACCTCTACAGAACAGTTCCATATAGCCAGTAAACCTCAACAGAACAGTTCCATATAGCCAGTAAACCTCTACAGAACAGTTCCATATAGCCAGTAAACCTCTACAGAACAGTTCCATATAGCCAGTAAACCTCTACAGAACAGTTCCATATAGCCAGTAAACCTCTACAGAACAGAACAGTTCCATATAGCCAGTAAACCTCTACAGAACAGTTCCATATAGCCAGTAAACCTCAACAGAACAGAACAGTTCCATATAGCCAGTAAACCTCTACAGAACAGAACAGTTCCATATAGCCAGTAAACCTCTACAGAACAGTTCCATATAGCCAGTAAACCTCTACAGAACAGTTCCATATAGCCAGTAAACCTCACAGAACAGAACAGTTCCATATAGCCAGTAAACCTCTACAGAACAGAAGAGTTCCATATAGCCAGTAAACCTCTACAGAACAGTTCCATATAGCCAGTAAACCTCTACAGAACAGTTCCATATAGCCAGTAAACCTCAACAGAACAGTTCCATATAGCCAGTAAACCTCTACAGAACAGTTCCATATAGCCAGTAAACCTCTACAGAACAGTTCCATATAGCCAGTAAACCTCTACAGAACAGTTCCATATAGCCAGAACAGTTCCATATAGCCAGTAAACCTCAACAGAACAGTTCCATATAGCCAGTAAACCTCTACAGAACAGTTCCATATAGCCAGTAAACCTCTACAGAACAGTTCCATATAGCCAGTAAACCTCTACAGAACAGTTCCATATAGCCAGTAAACCTCTAACAGAACAGTTCCATATAGCCAGTAAACCTCTACAGAACAGTTCCATATAGCCAGTAAACCTCTACAGAACAGTTCCATATAGCCAGTAAACCTCTACAGAACAGAACAGTTCCATATAGCCAGTAAACCTCTACAGAACAGTTCCATATAGCCAGTAAACCTCTACAGAACAGTTCCATATAGCCAGTAAACCTCTACAGAACAGTTCCATATAGCCAGTAAACCTCTACAGAACAGAACAGTTCCATATAGCCAGTAAACCTCTACAGAACAGTTCCATATAGCCAGTAAACCTCTACAGAACAGTTCCATATAGCCAGTAAACCTCTACAGAACAGTTCCATATAGCCAGTAAACCTCAACAGAACAGTTCCATATAGCCAGTAAACCTCTACAGAACAGAACAGTTCCATATAGCCAGTAAACCTCTACAGAACAGTTCCATATAGCCAGTAAACCTCTACAGAACAGTTCCATATAGCCAGTAAACCTCAACAGAACAGTTCCATATAGCAAGTAAACCTCAACAGAACAGTTCCATATAGCCAGTAAACCTCTACAGAACAGTTCCATATAGCCAGTAAACCTCTACAGAACAGTTCCATATAGCCAGTAAACCTCTACAGAACAGTTCCATATAGCCAGAACAGTTCCATATAGCCAGTAAACCTCAACAGAACAGTTCCATATAGCCAGTAAACCTCTACAGAACAGTTCCATATAACCAGTAAACCTCTACAGAACAGTTCCATATAGCCAGTAAACCTCTACAGAACAGTTCCATATAGCCAGTAAACCTCAACAGAACAGTTCCATATAGCCAGTAAACCTCTACAGAACAGTTCCATATAGCCAGTAAACCTCTACAGAACAGAACAGTTCCATATAGCCAGTAAACCTCTACAGAACAGTTCCATATAGCCAGTAAACCTCTACAGAACAGTTCCATATAGCCAGTAAACCTCTACAGAACAGTTCCATATAGCCAGTAAACCTCTACAGAACAGAACAGTTCCATATAGCCAGTAAACCTCAACAGAACAGTTCCATATAGCCAGTAAACCTCAACAGAACAGAACAGTTCCATATAGCCAGTAAACCTCTACAGAACAGTTCCATATAGCCAGTAAACCTCAACAGAACAGTTCCATATAGCCAGTAAACCTCTACAGAACAGTTCCATATAGCCAGTAAACCTCTACAGAACAGTTCCATATAGCCAGTAAACCTCTACAGAACAGTTCCATATAGCCAGTAAACCTCTACAGAACAGAACAGTTCCATATAGCCAGTAAACCTCTACAGAACAGTTCCATATAGCCAGTAAACCTCACAGAACAGAACAGTTCCATATAGCCAGTAAACCTCTACAGAACAGAACAGTTCCATATAGCCAGTAAACCTCTACAGAACAGTTCCATATAGCCAGTAAACCTCTACAGAACAGTTCCATATAGCCAGTAAACCTCTACAGAACAGAACAGTTCCATATAGCCAGTAAACCTCTACAGAACAGAAGTTCCATATAGCCAGTAAACCTCTACAGAACAGTTCCATATAGCCAGTAAACCTCTACAGAACAGTTCCATATAGCCAGTAAACCTCTACAGAACAGAACAGTTCCATATAGCCAGTAAACCTCTACAGAACAGTTCCATATAGCCAGTAAACCTCTACAGAACAGTTCCATATAGCCAGTAAACCTCTACAGAACAGTTCCATATAGCCAGTAAACCTCACAGAACAGAACAGTTCCATATAGCCAGTAAACCTCTACAGAACAGAACAGTTCCATATAGCCAGTAAACCTCTACAGAACAGTTCCATATAGCCAGTAAACCTCTACAGAACAGTTCCATATAGCCAGTAAACCTCACAGACAGAACAGTTCCATATAGCCAGTAAACCTCTACAGAACAGAACAGTTCCATATAGCCAGTAAACCTCTACAGAACAGTTCCATATAGCCAGTAAACCTCTACAGAACAGTTCCATATAGCCAGTAAACCTCTACAGAACAGTTCCATATAGCCAGTAAACCTCAACAGAACAGTTCCATATAGCCAGTAAACCTCTACAGAACAGTTCCATATAGCCAGTAAACCTCTACAGAACAGTTCCATATAGCCAGTAAACCTCACAGAACAGAACAGTTCCATATAGCCAGTAAACCTCTACAGAACAGTTCCATATAGCCAGTAAACCTCTACAGAACAGTTCCATATAGCCAGTAAACCTCTACAGACAGAACAGTTCCATATAGCCAGTAAACCTCTACAGAACAGTTCCATATAGCCAGTAAACCTCTACAGAACAGAACAGTTCCATATAGCCAGTAAACCTCTACAGAACAGTTCCATATAGCCAGTAAACCTCTACAGAACAGTTCCATATAGCCAGTAAACCTCTACAGAACAGTTCCATATAGCCAGTAAACCTCTACAGAACAGTTCCATATAGCCAGTAAACCTCAACAGAACAGTTCCATATAGCCAGTAAACCTCTACAGAACAGTTCCATATAGCCAGTAAACCTCTACAGAACAGTTCCATATAGCCAGTAAACCTCAACAGAACAGTTCCATATAGCCAGTAAACCTCTACAGAACAGTTCCATATAGCCAGTAAACCTCTACAGAACAGTTCCATATAGCCAGTAAACCTCTACAGAACAGAACAGTTCCATATAGCCAGTAAACCTCTACAGAACAGTTCCATATAGCCAGTAAACCTCAACAGAACAGAACAGTTCCATATAGCCAGTAAACCTCTACAGAACAGAACAGTTCCATATAGCCAGTAAACCTCTACAGAACAGTTCCATATAGCCAGTAAACCTCTACAGAACAGTTCCATATAGCCAGTAAACCTCAACAGAACAGAACAGTTCCATATAGCCAGTAAACCTCTACAGAACAGAAGAGTTCCATATAGCCAGTAAACCTCTACAGAACAGTTCTATATAGCCAGTAAACCTCTACAGAACAGTTCCATATAGTCAGTAAACCTCTACAGAACAGAACAGTTCCATATAGCCAGTAAACCTCTACAGAACAGTTCCATATAGCCAGTAAACCTCTACAGAACAGTTCCATATAGCCAGTAAACCTCTACAGAACAGTTCCATATAGCCAGTAAACCTCAACAGACAGAACAGTTCCATATAGCCAGTAAACCTCTACAGAACAGAACAGTTCCATATAGCCAGTAAACCTCTACAGAACAGAAGAGTTCCATATAGCCAGTAAACCTCTACAGAACAGTTCCATATAGCCAGTAAACCTCAACAGAACAGAACAGTTCCATATAGCCAGTAAACCTCTACAGAACAGAACAGTTCCATATAGCCAGTAAACCTCTACAGAACAGTTCCATATAGCCAGTAAACCTCTACAGAACAGTTCCATATAGCCAGTAAACCTCTACAGAACAGTTCCATATAGCCAGTAAACCTCTACAGAACAGTTCCATATAGCCAGTAAACCTCTACAGAACAGTTCCATATAGCCAGTAAACCTCTACAGAACAGTTCCATATAGCCAGTAAACCTCACAGAACAGAACAGTTCCATATAGCCAGTAAACCTCTACAGAACAGTTCCATATAGCCAGTAAACCTCTACAGAACAGTTCCATATAGCCAGTAAACCTCTACAGACAGAACAGTTCCATATAGCCAGTAAACCTCTACAGAACAGTTCCATATAGCCAGTAAACCTCTACAGAACAGAACAGTTCCATATAGCCAGTAAACCTCTACAGAACAGTTCCATATAGCCAGTAAACCTCTACAGAACAGTTCCATATAGCCAGTAAACCTCTACAGAACAGTTCCATATAGCCAGTAAACCTCTACAGAACAGTTCCATATAGCCAGTAAACCTCAACAGAACAGTTCCATATAGCCAGTAAACCTCTACAGAACAGTTCCATATAGTCAGTAAACCTCTACAGAACAGTTCCATATAGCCAGTAAACCTCAACAGAACAGTTCCATATAGCCAGTAAACCTCAACAGAACAGTTCCATATAGCCAGTAAACCTCAACAGAACAGTTCCATATAGCCAGTAAACCTCTACAGAACAGTTCCATATAGCCAGTAAACCTCAACAGAACAGTTCCATATAGCCAGTAAACCTCAACAGAACAGTTCCATATAGCCAGTAAACCTCTACAGAACAGTTCCATATAGCCAGTAAACCTCTACAGAACAGTTCCATATAGCCAGTAAACCTCAACAGAACAGTTCCATATAGCCAGTAAACCTCTACAGAACAGAACAGTTCCATATAGCCAGTAAACCTCTACAGAACAGTTCCATATAGCCAGTAAACCTCTACAGAACAGTTCCATATAGCCAGTAAACCTCTACAGAACAGTTCCATATAGCCAGTAAACCTCAACAGAACAGTTCCATATAGCCAGTAAACCTCTACAGAACAGTTCCATATAGCCAGTAAACCTCTACAGAACAGAACAGTTCCATATAGCCAGTAAACCTCTACAGAACAGTTCCATATAGCCAGTAAACCTCTACAGAACAGTTCCATATAGCCAGTAAACCTCAACAGAACAGTTCCATATAGCCAGTAAACCTCTACAGAACAGAACAGTTCCATATAGCCAGTAAACCTCTACAGAAGAACAGTTCCATATAGCCAGTAAACCTCTACAGAACAGTTCCATATAGCCAGTAAACCTCTACAGAACAGTTCCATATAGCCAGTAAACCTCTACAGAACAGTTCCATATAGCCAGTAAACCTCTACAGAACAGTTCCATATAGCCAGTAAACCTCTACAGAACAGTTCCATATAGCCAGTAAACCTCTACAGAACAGAACAGTTCCATATAGCCAGTAAACCTCTACAGAACAGTTCCATATAGCCAGTAAACCTCTACAGAACAGAACAGTTCCATATAGCCAGTAAACCTAAACAGAACAGTTCCATATAGCCAGTAAACCTCAACAGAACAGTTCCATATAGCCAGTAAACCTCAACAGAACAGTTCCATATAGCCAGTAAACCTCTACAGAACAGAACAGTTCCATATAGCCAGTAAACCTCTACAGAACAGTTCCATATAGCCAGTAAACCTCAACAGAACAGTTCCATATAGCCAGTAAACCTCTACAGAACAGAACAGTTCCATATAGCCAGTAAACCTCAACAGAACAGTTCCATATAGCCAGTAAACCTCTACAGAACAGAACAGTTCCATATAGCCAGTAAACCTCAACAGAACAGTTCCATATAGCCAGTAAACCTCTACAGAACAGTTCCATATAGCCAGTAAACCTCAACAGAACAGTTCCATATAGCCAGTAAACCTCTACAGAACAGAACAGTTCCATATAGCCAGTAAACCTCTACAGAACAGTTCCATATAGCCAGTAAACCTCAACAGAACAGTTCCATATAGCCAGTAAACCTCAACAGAACAGTTCCATATAGCCAGTAAACCTCTACAGAACAGAACAGTTCCATATAGCCAGTAAACCTCTACAGAACAGTTCCATATAGCCAGTAAACCTCTACAGAACAGTTCCATATAGCCAGTAAACCTCTACAGAACAGTTCCATATAGCCAGTAAACCTCTACAGAACAGAACAGTTCCATATAGCCAGTAAACCTCTACAGAACAGTTCCATATAGCCAGTAAACCTCTACAGAACAGTTCCATATAGCCAGTAAACCTCTACAGAACAGTTCCATATAGCCAGTAAACCTCTACAGAACAGAACAGTTCCATATAGCCAGTAAACCTCTACAGAACAGTTCCATATAGCCAGTAAACCTCTACAGAACAGTTCCATATAGCCAGTAAACCTCAACAGAACAGTTCCATATAGCAAGTAAACCTCAACAGAACAGTTCCATATAGCCAGAAAACCTCTACAGAACAGTTCCATATAGCCAGTAAACCTCTACAGAACAGTTCCATATAGCCAGTAAACCTCTACAGAACAGTTCCATATAGCCAGAACAGTTCCATATAGCCAGTAAACCTCAACAGAACAGTTCCATATAGCCAGTAAACCTCTACAGAACAGTTCCATATAGCCAGTAAACCTCTACAGAACAGTTCCATATAGCCAGTAAACCTCTACAGAACAGTTCCATATAGCCAGTAAACCTCAACAGAACAGTTCCATATAGCCAGTAAACCTCTACAGAACAGTTCCATATAGCCAGTAAACCTCTACAGAACAGTTCCATATAGCCAGTAAACCTCTACAGAACAGTTCCATATAGCCAGAACAGTTCCATATAGCCAGTAAACCTCAACAGAACAGTTCCATATAGCCAGTAAACCTCTACAGAACAGTTCCATATAGCCAGTAAACCTCTACAGAACAGTTCCATATAGCCAGTAAACCTCTACAGAACAGTTCCATATAGCCAGTAAACCTCAACAGAACAGTTCCATATAGCCAGTAAACCTCTACAGAACAGTTCCATATAGCCAGTAAACCTCTACAGAACAGTTCCATATAGCCAGTAAACCTCTACAGAACAGAACAGTTCCATATAGCCAGTAAACCTCTACAGAACAGTTCCATATAGCCAGTAAACCTCTACAGAACAGTTCCATATAGCCAGTAAACCTCTACAGAACAGTTCCATATAGCCAGTAAACCTCTACAGAACAGAACAGTTCCATATAGCCAGTAAACCTCTACAGAACAGTTCCATATAGCCAGTAAACCTCTACAGAACAGTTCCATATAGCCAGTAAACCTCTACAGAACAGTTCCATATAGCCAGTAAACCTCAACAGAACAGTTCCATATAGCCAGTAAACCTCTACAGAACAGAACAGTTCCATATAGCCAGTAAACCTCTACAGAACAGTTCCATATAGCCAGTAAACCTCTACAGAACAGTTCCATATAGCCAGTAAACCTCAACAGAACAGTTCCATATAGCCAGTAAACCTCTACAGAACAGTTCCATATAGCCAGTAAACCTCTACAGAACAGTTCCATATAGCCAGTAAACCTCTACAGAACAGTTCCATATAGCCAGTAAACCTCTACAGAACAGTTCCATATAGCCAGAACAGTTCCATATAGCCAGTAAACCTCAACAGAACAGTTCCATATAGCCAGTAAACCTCTACAGAACAGTTCCATATAACCAGTAAACCTCTACAGAACAGTTCCATATAGCCAGTAAACCTCTACAGAACAGTTCCATATAGCCAGTAAACCTCAACAGAACAGTTCCATATAGCCAGTAAACCTCTACAGAACAGTTCCATATAGCCAGTAAACCTCTACAGAACAGAACAGTTCCATATAGCCAGTAAACCTCTACAGAACAGTTCCATATAGCCAGTAAACCTCAACAGAACAGTTCCATATAGCCAGTAAACCTCTACAGAACAGTTCCATATAGCCAGTAAACCTCTACAGAACAGAACAGTTCCATATAGCCAGTAAACCTCAACAGAACAGTTCCATATAGCCAGTAAACCTCAACAGAACAGAACAGTTCCATATAGCCAGTAAACCTCTACAGAACAGTTCCATATAGCCAGTAAACCTCAACAGAACAGTTCCATATAGCCAGTAAACCTCTACAGAACAGTTCCATATAGCCAGTAAACCTCTACAGAACAGTTCCATATAGCCAGTAAACCTCTGCAGAACAGTTCCATATAGCCAGTAAACCTCTACAGAACAGAACAGTTCCATATAGCCAGTAAACCTCTACAGAACAGTTCCATATAGCCAGTAAACCTCAACAGAACAGAACAGTTCCATATAGCCAGTAAACCTCTACAGAACAGAACAGTTCCATATAGCCAGTAAACCTCTACAGAACAGTTCCATATAGCCAGTAAACCTCTACAGAACAGTTCCATATAGCCAGTAAACCTCAACAGAACAGAACAGTTCCATATAGCCAGTAAACCTCTACAGAACAGAAGAGTTCCATATAGCCAGTAAACCTCTACAGAACAGTTCTATATAGCCAGTAAACCTCTACAGAACAGTTCCATATAGTCAGTAAACCTCTACAGAACAGAACAGTTCCATATAGCCAGTACACCTCTACAGAACAGTTCCATATAGCCAGTAAACCTCTACAGAACAGTTCCATATAGCCAGTAAACCTCTACAGAACAGTTCCATATAGCCAGTAAACCTCAACAGAACAGAACAGTTCCATATAGCCAGTAAACCTCTACAGAACAGAACAGTTCCATATAGCCAGTAAACCTCTACAGAACAGAAGAGTTCCATATAGCCAGTAAACCTCTACAGAACAGTTCCATATAGCCAGTAAACCTCAACAGAACAGAACAGTTCCATATAGCCAGTAAACCTCTACAGAACAGAACAGTTCCATATAGCCAGTAAACCTCTACAGAACAGTTCCATATAGCCAGTAAACCTCTACAGAACAGTTCCATATAGCCAGTAAACCTCTACAGAACAGTTCCATATAGCCAGTAAACCTCTACAGAACAGTTCCATATAGCCAGTAAACCTCTACAGAACAGTTCCATATAGCCAGTAAACCTCTACAGAACAGTTCCATATAGCCAGTAAACCTCTACAGAACAGAACAGTTCCATATAGCCAGTAAACCTCTACAGAACAGTTCCATATAGCCAGTAAACCTCTACAGAACAGTTCCATATAGCCAGTAAACCTCTACAGACAGAACAGTTCCATATAGCCAGTAAACCTCTACAGAACAGTTCCATATAGCCAGTAAACCTCTACAGACAGAACAGTTCCATATAGCCAGTAAACCTCTACAGAACAGTTCCATATAGCCAGTAAACCTCTACAGAACAGTTCCATATAGCCAGTAAACCTCTACAGAACAGTTCCATATAGCCAGTAAACCTCTACAGAACAGTTCCATATAGCCAGTAAACCTCAACAGAACAGTTCCATATAGCCAGTAAACCTCTACAGAACAGTTCCATATAGCCAGTAAACCTCTACAGAACAGTTCCATATAGCCAGTAAACCTCAACAGAACAGTTCCATATAGCCAGTAAACCTCAACAGAACAGTTCCATATAGCCAGTAAACCTCTACAGAACAGTTCCATATAGCCAGTAAACCTCTACAGAACAGTTCCATATAGCCAGTAAACCTCAACAGAACAGTTCCATATAGCCAGTAAACCTCAACAGAACAGTTCCATATAGCCAGTAAACCTCTACAGAACAGTTCCATATAGCCAGTAAACCTCTACAGAACAGTTCCATATAGCCAGTAAACCTCAACAGAACAGTTCCATATAGCCAGTAAACCTCTACAGAACAGAACAGTTCCATATAGCCAGTAAACCTCAACAGAACAGTTCCATATAGCCAGTAAACCTCTACAGAACAGTTCCATATAGCCAGTAAACCTCTACAGAACAGTTCCATATAGCCAGTAAACCTCAACAGAACAGTTCCATATAGCCAGTAAACCTCTACAGAACAGTTCCATATAGCCAGTAAACCTCTACAGAACAGAACAGTTCCATATAGCCAGTAAACCTCTACAGAACAGTTCCATATAGCCAGTAAACCTCTACAGAACAGTTCCATATAGCCAGTAAACCTCTACAGAACAGTTCCATATAGCCAGTAAACCTCAACAGAACAGTTCCATATAGCCAGTAAACCTCTACAGAACAGAACAGTTCCATATAGCCAGTAAACCTCTACAGAAAGAACAGTTCCATATAGCCAGTAAACCTCTACAGAACAGTTCCATATAGCCAGTAAACCTCTACAGAACAGTTCCATATAGCCAGTAAACCTCTACAGAACAGTTCCATATAGCCAGTAAACCTCTACAGAACAGTTCCATATAGCCAGTAAACCTCTACAGAACAGTTCCATATAGCCAGTAAACCTCTACAGAACAGAACAGTTCCATATAGCCAGTAAACCTCTACAGAACAGTTCCATATAGCCAGTAAACCTCTACAGAACAGAACAGTTCCATATAGCCAGTAAACCTAAACAGAACAGTTCCATATAGCCAGTAAACCTCAACAGAACAGTTCCATATAGCCAGTAAACCTCAACAGAACAGTTCCATATAGCCAGTAAACCTCTACAGAACAGAACAGTTCCATATAGCCAGTAAACCTCTACAGAACAGTTCCATATAGCCAGTAAACCTCAACAGAACAGTTCCATATAGCCAGTAAACCTCTACAGAACAGAACAGTTCCATATAGCCAGTAAACCTCAACAGAACAGTTCCATATAGCCAGTAAACCTCTACAGAACAGAACAGTTCCATATAGCCAGTAAACCTCAACAGAACAGTTCCATATAGCCAGTAAACCTCTACAGAACAGTTCCATATAGCCAGTAAACCTCAACAGAACAGTTCCATATAGCCAGTAAACCTCTACAGAACAGAACAGTTCCATATAGCCAGTAAACCTCTACAGAACAGTTCCATATAGCCAGTAAACCTCAACAGAACAGTTCCATATAGCCAGTAAACCTCAACAGAACAGTTCCATATAGCCAGTAAACCTCTACAGAACAGAACAGTTCCATATAGCCAGTAAACCTCTACAGAACAGTTCCATATAGCCAGTAAACCTCTACAGAACAGTTCCATATAGCCAGTAAACCTCTACAGAACAGTTCCATATAGCCAGTAAACCTCTACAGAACAGAACAGTTCCATTTAGCCAGTAAACCTCTACAGAACAGTTCCATATAGCCAGTAAACCTCTACAGAACAGTTCCATATAGCCAGTAAACCTCTACAGAACAGTTCCATATAGCCAGTAAACCTCTACAGAACAGAACAGTTCCATATAGCCAGTAAACCTCTACAGAACAGTTCCATATAGCCAGTAAACCTCTACAGAACAGTTCCATATAGCCAGTAAACCTCAACAGAACAGTTCCATATAGCCAGTAAACCTCAACAGAACAGTTCCATATAGCCAGTAAACCTCTACAGAACAGTTCCATATAGCCAGTAAACCTCTACAGAACAGTTCCATATAGCCAGTAAACCTCTACAGAACAGTTCCATATAGCCAGAACAGTTCCATATAGCCAGTAAACCTCAACAGAACAGTTCCATATAGCCAGTAAACCTCTACAGAACAGTTCCATATAGCCAGTAAACCTCTACAGAACAGTTCCATATAGCCAGTAAACCTCTACAGAACAGTTCCATATAGCCAGTAAACCTCAACAGAACAGTTCCATATAGCCAGTAAACCTCTACAGAACAGTTCCATATAGCCAGTAAACCTCTACAGAACAGTTCCATATAGCCAGTAAACCTCTACAGAACAGTTCCATATAGCCAGTAAACCTCTACAGAACAGTTCCATATAGCCAGTAAACCTCAACAGAACAGTTCCATATAGCCAGTAAACCTCTACAGAACAGAACAGTTCCATATAGCCAGTAAACCTCAACAGAACAGTTCCATATAGCCAGTAAACCTCTACAGAACAGAACAGTTCCATATAGCCAGTAAACCTCTACAGAACAGTTCCATATAGCCAGTAAACCTCTACAGAACAGTTCCATATAGCCAGTAAACCTCAACAGAACAGTTCCATATAGCCAGTAAACCTCTACAGAACAGTTCCATATAGCCAGTAAACCTCTACAGAACAGTTCCATATAGCCAGTAAACCTCTACAGAACAGTTCCATATAGCCAGTAAACCTCTACAGAACAGAACAGTTCCATATAGCCAGTAAACCTCTACAGAACAGTTCCATATAGCCAGTAAACCTCACAGAACAGAACAGTTCCATATAGCCAGTAAACCTCTACAGAACAGAACAGTTCCATATAGCCAGTAAACCTCTACAGAACAGTTCCATATAGCCAGTAAACCTCTACAGAACAGTTCCATATAGCCAGTAAACCTCACAGAACAGAACAGTTCCATATAGCCAGTAAACCTCTACAGAACAGTTCCATATAGCCAGTAAACCTCTACAGAACAGTTCCATATAGCCAGTAAACCTCTACAGAACAGTTCCATATAGCCAGTAAACCTCTACAGAACAGAACAGTTCCATATAGCCAGTAAACCTCTACAGAACAGTTCCATATAGCCAGTAAACCTCTACAGAACAGTTCCATATAGCCAGTAAACCTCTACAGAACAGTTCCATATAGCCAGTAAACCTCAACAGAACAGAACAGTTCCATATAGCCAGTAAACCTCTACAGAACAGAACAGTTCCATATAGCCAGTAAACCTCTACAGAACAGAACAGTTCCATATAGCCAGTAAACCTCTACAGAACAGTTCCATATAGCCAGTAAACCTCAACAGAACAGAACAGTTCCATATAGCCAGTAAACCTCTACAGAACAGAACAGTTCCATATAGCCAGTAAACCTCTACAGAACAGTTCCATATAGCCAGTAAACCTCTACAGAACAGTTCCATATAGCCAGAACAGTTCCATATAGCCAGTAAACCTCTACAGAACAGTTCCATATAGCCAGTAAACCTCTACAGAACAGTTCCATATAGCCAGTAAACCTCAACAGAACAGTTCCATATAGCCAGTAAACCTCTACAGAACAGTTCCATATAGCCAGTAAACCCCTACAGAACAGTTCCATATAGCCAGTAAACCTCTACAGAACAGTTCCATTTAGCCAGTAAACCTCTACAGAACATTTCCATATAGCCAGTAAACCCCTACAGAACAGTTCCATATAGCCAGTAAACCTCTACAGAACAGTTCCATATAGCCAGTAAACCTCTACAGAACAGAACAGTTCCATATAGCCAGTAAACCTCTACAGAACAGTTCCATATAGCCAGTAAACCTCAACAGAACAGTTCCATATAGCCAGTAAACCTCAACAGAACAGTTCCATATAGCCAGTAAACCTCTACAGAACAGTTCCATATAGCCAGTAAACCTCTACAGAACAGTTCCATATAGCCAGTAAACCTCTACAGAACAGTTCCATATAGCCAGTAAACCTCTACAGAACAGTTCCATATAGCCAGTAAACCTCTACAGAACAGAACAGTTCCATTTAGCCAGTAAACCTCTACAGAACAGTTCCATATAGCCAGTAAACCTCTACAGAACAGTTCCATATAGCCAGTAAACCTCTACAGAACAGTTCCATATAGCCAGTAAACCTCTACAGAACAGAACAGTTCCATATAGCCAGTAAACCTCTACAGAACAGTTCCATATAGCCAGTAAACCTCTACAGAACAGTTCCATATAGCCAGTAAACCTCTACAGAACAGTTCCATATAGCCAGTAAACCTCAACAGAACAGTTCCATATAGCCAGTAAACCTCTACAGAACAGTTCCATATAGCCAGTAAACCTCTACAGAACAGTTCCATATAGCCAGTAAACCTCAACAGAACAGTTCCATATAGCCAGTAAACCTCAACAGAACAGTTCCATATAGCCAGTAAACCTCTACAGAACAGTTCCATATAGCCAGTAAACCTCTACAGAACAGTTCCATATAGCCAGTAAACCTCTACAGAACAGTTCCATATAGCCAGAACAGTTCCATATAGCCAGTAAACCTCAACAGAACAGTTCCATATAGCCAGTAAACCTCTACAGAACAGTTCCATATAGCCAGTAAACCTCAACAGAACAGTTCCATATAGCCAGTAAACCTCAACAGAACAGTTCCATATAGCCAGTAAACCTCTACAGAACAGTTCCATATAGCCAGTAAACCTCTACAGAACAGTTCCATATAGCCAGTAAACCTCAACAGAACAGTTCCATATAGCCAGTAAACCTCTACAGAACAGTTCCATATAGCCAGTAAACCTCTACAGAACAGTTCCATATAGCCAGTAAACCTCTACAGAACAGTTCCATATAGCCAGTAAACCTCTACAGAACAGTTCCATATAGCCAGTAAACCTCAACAGAACAGTTCCATATAGCCAGTAAACCTCAACAGAACAGAACAGTTCCATATAGCCAGTAAACCTCAACAGAACAGTTCCATATAGCCAGTAAACCTCTACAGAACAGAACAGTTCCATATAGCCAGTAAACCTCTACAGAACAGTTCCATATAGCCAGTAAACCTCTACAGAACAGTTCCATATAGCCAGTAAACCTCAACAGAACAGTTCCATATAGCCAGTAAACCTCTACAGAACAGTTCCATATAGCCAGTAAACCTCTACAGAACAGTTCCATATAGCCAGTAAACCTCTGCAGAACAGTTCCATATAGCCAGTAAACCTCTACAGAACAGAACAGTTCCATATAGCCAGTAAACCTCTACAGAACAGTTCCATATAGCCAGTAAACCTCAACAGAACAGAACAGTTCCATATAGCCAGTAAACCTCTACAGAACAGAACAGTTCCATATAGCCAGTAAACCTCTACAGAACAGTTCCATATAGCCAGTAAACCTCTACAGAACAGTTCCATATAGCCAGTAAACCTCAACAGAACAGAACAGTTCCATATAGCCAGTAAACCTCTACAGAACAGAAGAGTTCCATATAGCCAGTAAACCTCTACAGAACAGTTCTATATAGCCAGTAAACCTCTACAGAACAGTTCCATATAGTCAGTAAACCTCTACAGAACAGAACAGTTCCATATAGCCAGTAAACCTCTACAGAACAGTTCCATATAGCCAGTAAACCTCTACAGAACAGTTCCATATAGCCAGTAAACCTCTACAGAACAGTTCCATATAGCCAGTAAACCTCTACAGAACAGTTCCATATAGCCAGTAAACCTCTACAGAACAGTTCCATATAGCCAGTAAACCTCAACAGAACAGTTCCATATAGCCAGTAAACCTCTACAGAACAGAACAGTTCCATATAGCCAGTAAACCTCCAGACAGAACAGTTCCATATAGCCAGTAAACCTCTACAGAACAGAACAGTTCCATATAGCCAGTAAACCTCTACAGAACAGAACAGTTCCATATAGCCAGTAAACCTCTACAGAACAGTTCCATATAGCCAGTAAACCTCAACAGAACAGAACAGTTCCATATAGCCAGTAAACCTCTACAGAACAGAACAGTTCCATATAGCCAGTAAACCTCTACAGAACAGTTCCATATAGCCAGTAAACCTCTACAGAACAGTTCCATATAGCCAGAACAGTTCCATATAGCCAGTAAACCTCTACAGAACAGTTCCATATAGCCAGTAAACCTCTACAGAACAGTTCCATATAGCCAGTAAACCTCAACAGAACAGTTCCATATAGCCAGTAAACCTCTACAGAACAGTTCCATATAGCCAGTAAACCCCTACAGAACAGTTCCATATAGCCAGTAAACCTCTACAGAACAGTTCCATTTAGCCAGTAAACCTCTACAGAACAGTTCCATATAGCCAGTAAACCCCTACAGAACAGTTCCATATAGCCAGTAAACCTCTACAGAACAGTTCCATATAGCCAGTAAACCTCTACAGAACAGAACAGTTCCATATAGCCAGTAAACCTCTACAGAACAGTTCCATATAGCCAGTAAACCTCTACAGAACAGTTCCATATAGCCAGTAAACCTCTACAGAAAAGAACAGTTCCATATAGCCAGTAAACCTCTACAGAACAGTTCCATATAGCCAGTAAACCCCTACAGAACAGTTCCATATAGCCAGTAAACCTCTACAGAACAGTTCCATATAGCCAGTAAACCTCTACAGAACAGTTCCATATAGCCAGTAAACCTCTACAGAACAGTTCCATACAGCCAGTAAACCTCTACAGAACAGTTCCATATAGTCAGTAAACCTCTACAGAACAGTTCCATATAGCCAGTAAACCTCAACAGAACAGTTCTATATAGCCAGTAAACCTCTACAGAACAGAACAGTTCCATATAGCCAGTAAACCTCTACAGAACAGTTCCATATAGCCAGTAAACCTCTACAGAACAGTTCCATATAGCCAGTAAACCTCTACAGAACAGTTCCATATAGCCAGTAAACCTCTACAGAACAGAACAGTTCCATATAGCCAGTAAACCTCTACAGAACAGTTCCATATAGCCAGTAAACCTCAACAGAACAGTTCCATATAGCCAGTAAACCTCTACAGAACAGTTCCATATAGCCAGTAAACCTCAACAGAACAGTTCCATATAGCCAGTAAACCTCTACAGAACAGTTCCATATAGCCAGTAAACCTCTACAGAACAGTTCCATATAGCCAGTAAACCTCAACAGAACAGTTCCATATAGCCAGTAAACCTCAACAGAACAGTTCCATATAGCCAGTAAACCTCAACAGAACAGTTCCATATAGCCAGTAAACCTCTACAGAACAGTTCCATATAGCCAGTAAACCTCAACAGAACAGTTCCATATAGCCAGTAAACCTCAACAGAACAGTTCCATATAGCCAGTAAACCTCTACAGAACAGTTCCATATAGCCAGTAAACCTCTACAGAACAGTTCCATATAGCCAGTAAACCTCAACAGAACAGTTCCATATAGCCAGTAAACCTCTACAGAACAGAACAGTTCCATATAGCCAGTAAACCTCTACAGAACAGTTCCATATAGCCAGTAAACCTCTACAGAACAGTTCCATATAGCCAGTAAACCTCTACAGCAACAGTTCCATATAGCCAGTAAACCTCAACAGAACAGTTCCATATAGCCAGTAAACCTCTACAGAACAGTTCCATATAGCCAGTAAACCTCTACAGAACAGAACAGTTCCATATAGCCAGTAAACCTCTACAGAACAGTTCCATATAGCCAGTAAACCTCTACAGAACAGTTCCATATAGCCAGTAAACCTCTACAGAACAGTTCCATATAGCCAGTAAACCTCTACAGAACAGTTCCATATAGCCAGTAAACCTCTACAGAACAGTTCCATATAGCCAGTAAACCTCTACAGAACAGAACAGTTCCATATAGCCAGTAAACCTCTACAGAACAGTTCCATATAGCCAGTAAACCTCTACAGAACAGAACAGTTCCATATAGCCAGTAAACCTCAACAGAACAGTTCCATATAGCCAGTAAACCTCAACAGAACAGTTCCATATAGCCAGTAAACCTCAACAGAACAGTTCCATATAGCCAGTAAACCTCTACAGAACAGAACAGTTCCATATAGCCAGTAAACCTCTACAGAACAGTTCCATATAGCCAGTAAACCTCAACAGAACAGTTCCATATAGCCAGTAAACCTCTACAGAACAGAACAGTTCCATATAGCCAGTAAACCTCAACAGAACAGTTCCATATAGCCAGTAAACCTCTACAGAACAGAACAGTTCCATATAGCCAGTAAACCTCAACAGAACAGTTCCATATAGCCAGTAAACCTCTACAGAACAGTTCCATATAGCCAGTAAACCTCAACAGAACAGTTCCATATAGCCAGTAAACCTCTACAGAACAGAACAGTTCCATATAGCCAGTAAACCTCTACAGAACAGTTCCATATAGCCAGTAAACCTCAACAGAACAGTTCCATATAGCCAGTAAACCTCAACAGAACAGTTCCATATAGCCAGTAAACCTCTACAGAACAGAACAGTTCCATATAGCCAGTAAACCTCTACAGAACAGTTCCATATAGCCAGTAAACCTCTACAGAACAGTTCCATATAGCCAGTAAACCTCTACAGAACAGTTCCATATAGCCAGTAAACCTCTACAGAACAGAACAGTTCCATTTAGCCAGTAAACCTCTACAGAACAGTTCCATATAGCCAGTAAACCTCTACAGAACAGTTCCATATAGCCAGTAAACCTCTACAGAACAGTTCCATATAGCCAGTAAACCTCTACAGAACAGAACAGTTCCATATAGCCAGTAAACCTCTACAGAACAGGTCCATATAGCCAGTAAACCTCTACAGAACAGTTCCATATAGCCAGTAAACCTCTACAGAACAGTTCCATATAGCCAGTAAACCTCAACAGAACAGTTCCATATAGCCAGTAAACCTCTACAGAACAGTTCCATATAGCCAGTAAACCTCTACAGAACAGTTCCATATAGCCAGTAAACCTCAACAGAACAGTTCCATATAGCAAGTAAACCTCAACAGAACAGTTCCATATAGCCAGTAAACCTCTACAGAACAGTTCCATATAGCCAGTAAACCTCTACAGAACAGTTCCATATAGCCAGTAAACCTCTACAGAACAGTTCCATATAGCCAGAACAGTTCCATATAGCCAGTAAACCTCAACAGAACAGTTCCATATAGCCAGTAAACCTCTACAGAACAGTTCCATATAGCCAGTAAACCTCTACAGAACAGTTCCATATAGCCAGTAAACCTCTACAGAACAGTTCCATATAGCCAGTAAACCTCAACAGAACAGTTCCATATAGCCAGTAAACCTCTACAGAACAGTTCCATATAGCCAGTAAACCTCTACAGAACAGTTCCATATAGCCAGTAAACCTCTACAGAACAGTTCCATATAGCCAGTAAACCTCTACAGAACAGTTCCATATAGCCAGTAAACCTCTACAGAACAGTTCCATATAGCCAGTAAACCTCAACAGAACAGAACAGTTCCATACAGCCAGTAAACCTCAACAGAACAGTTCCATATAGCCAGTAAACCTCAACAGAACAGAACAGTTCCATATAGCCAGTAAACCTCTACAGAACAGTTCCATATAGCCAGTAAACCTCTACAGAACAGTTCCATATAGCCAGTAAACCTCAACAGAACAGTTCCATATAGCCAGTAAACCTCTACAGAACAGTTCCATATAGCCAGTAAACCTCTACAGAACAGTTCCATATAGCCAGTAAACCTCTGCAGAACAGTTCCATATAGCCAGTAAACCTCTACAGAACAGAACAGTTCCATATAGCCAGTAAACCTCTACAGAACAGTTCCATATAGCCAGTAAACCTCAACAGAACAGAACAGTTCCATATAGCCAGTAAACCTCTACAGAACAGAACAGTTCCATATAGCCAGTAAACCTCTACAGAACAGTTCCATATAGCCAGTAAACCTCTACAGAACAGTTCCATATAGCCAGTAAACCTCAACAGAACAGAACAGTTCCATATAGCCAGTAAACCTCTACAGAACAGAAGAGTTCCATATAGCCAGTAAACCTCTACAGAACAGTTCTATATAGCCAGTAAACCTCTACAGAACAGAACAGTTCCATATAGCCAGTAAACCTCTACAGAACAGTTCCATATAGCCAGTAAACCTCTACAGAACAGTTCCATATAGCCAGTAAACCTCACAGAACAGAACAGTTCCATATAGCCAGTAAACCTCTACAGAACAGAACAGTTCCATATAGCCAGTAAACCTCTACAGAACAGTTCCATATAGCCAGTAAACCTCTACAGAACAGTTCCATATAGCCAGAACAGTTCCATATAGCCAGTAAACCTCTACAGAACAGTTCCATATAGCCAGTAAACCTCTACAGAACAGTTCCATATAGCCAGTAAACCTCAACAGAACAGTTCCATATAGCCAGTAAACCTCTACAGAACAGTTCCATATAGCCAGTAAACCTCTACAGAACAGTTCCATATAGCCAGTAAACCTCTACAGAACAGTTCCATATAGCCAGTAAACCTCTACAGAACAGTTCCATATAGCCAGTAAACCTCTACAGAACAGTTCCATATAGCCAGTAAACCTCTACAGAACAGTTCCATATAGCCAGTAAACCTCTACAGAACAGAACAGTTCCATATAGCCAGTAAACCTCTACAGAACAGTTCCATATAGCCAGTAAACCTCTACAGAACAGTTCCATATAGCCAGTAAACCTCTACAGAAAAGAACAGTTCCATATAGCCAGTAAACCTCTACAGAACAGTTCCATATAGCCAGTAAACCTCTACAGAACAGTTCCATATAGCCAGTAAACCTCTACAGAACAGTTCCATATAGCCAGTAAACCTCTACAGAACAGTTCCATATAGCCAGTAAACCTCTACAGAACAGTTCCATACAGCCAGTAAACCTCTACAGAACAGTTCCATATAGCCAGTAAACCTCTACAGAACAGTTCCATATAGCCAGTAAACCTCAACAGAACAGTTCCATATAGCCAGTAAACCTCTACAGAACAGAACAGTTCCATATAGCCAGTAAACCTCTACAGAACAGTTCCATATAGCCAGTAAACCTCTACAGAACAGTTCCATATAGCCAGTAAACCTCTACAGAACAGTTCCATATAGCCAGTAAACCTCTACAGAACAGTTCCATATAGCCAGTAAACCTCTACAGAACAGTTCCATATAGCCAGTAAACCTCAACAGAACAGTTCCATATAGCCAGTAAACCTCAACAGAACAGTTCCATATAGCCAGTAAACCTCTACAGAACAGTTCCATATAGCCAGTAAACCTCTACAGAACAGTTCCATATAGCCAGTAAACCTCAACAGAACAGTTCCATATAGCCAGTAAACCTCTACAGAACAGAACAGTTCCATATAGCCAGTAAACCTCTACAGAACAGTTCCATATAGCCAGTAAACCTCTACAGAACAGTTCCATATAGCCAGTAAACCTCTACAGAACAGTTCCATATAGCCAGTAAACCTCAACAGAACAGTTCCATATAGCCAGTAAACCTCTACAGAACAGTTCCATATAGCCAGTAAACCTCTACAGAACAGAACAGTTCCATATAGCCAGTAAACCTCTACAGAACAGTTCCATATAGCCAGTAAACCTCTACAGAACAGTTCCATATAGCCAGTAAACCTCTACAGAACAGTTCCATATAGCCAGTAAACCTCAACAGAACAGTTCCATATAGCCAGTAAACCTCTACAGAACAGAACAGTTCCATATAGCCAGTAAACCTCTACAGAACAGAACAGTTCCATATAGCCAGTAAACCTCTACAGAACAGTTCCATATAGCCAGTAAACCTCTACAGAACAGTTCCATATAGCCAGTAAACCTCTACAGAACAGTTCCATATAGCCAGTAAACCTCTACAGAACAGTTCCATATAGCCAGTAAACCTCTACAGAACAGTTCCATATAGCCAGTAAACCTCTACAGAACAGAACAGTTCCATATAGCCAGTAAACCTCTACAGAACAGTTCCATATAGCCAGTAAACCTCTACAGAACAGAACAGTTCCATATAGCCAGTAAACCTAAACAGAACAGTTCCATATAGCCAGTAAACCTCAACAGAACAGTTCCATATAGCCAGTAAACCTCAACAGAACAGTTCCATATAGCCAGTAAACCTCTACAGAACAGAACAGTTCCATATAGCCAGTAAACCTCTACAGAACAGTTCCATATAGCCAGTAAACCTCAACAGAACAGTTCCATATAGCCAGTAAACCTCTACAGAACAGAACAGTTCCATATAGCCAGTAAACCTCAACAGAACAGTTCCATATAGCCAGTAAACCTCTACAGAACAGAACAGTTCCATATAGCCAGTAAACCTCAACAGAACAGTTCCATATAGCCAGTAAACCTCTACAGAATAGTTCCATATAGCCAGTAAACCTCTACAGAACAGAACAGTTCCATATAGCCAGTAAACCTCTACAGAACAGTTCCATATAGCCAGTAAACCTCTACAGAACAGTTCCATATAGCCAGTAAACCTCTACAGAACAGTTCCATATAGCCAGTAAACCTCAACAGAACAGTTCCATATAGCCAGTAAACCTCTACAGAACAGAACAGTTCCATATAGCCAGTAAACCTCTACAGAACAGAACAGTTCCATATAGCCAGTAAACCTCTACAGAACAGTTCCATATAGCCAGTAAACCTCTACAGAACAGTTCCATATAGCCAGTAAACCTCTACAGAACAGTTCCATATAGCCAGTAAACCTCTACAGAACAGTTCCATATAGCCAGTAAACCTCTACAGAACAGTTCCATATAGCCAGTAAACCTCTACAGAACAGAACAGTTCCATATAGCCAGTAAACCTCTACAGAACAGTTCCATATAGCCAGTAAACCTCTACAGAACAGAACAGTTCCATATAGCCAGTAAACCTCAACAGAACAGTTCCATATAGCCAGTAAACCTCAACAGAACAGTTCCATATAGCCAGTAAACCTCAACAGAACAGTTCCATATAGCCAGTAAACCTCTACAGAACAGAACAGTTCCATATAGCCAGTAAACCTCTACAGAACAGTTCCATATAGCCAGTAAACCTCAACAGAACAGTTCCATATAGCCAGTAAACCTCTACAGAACAGAACAGTTCCATATAGCCAGTAAACCTCAACAGAACAGTTCCATATAGCCAGTAAACCTCTACAGAACAGAACAGTTCCATATAGCCAGTAAACCTCTACAGAACAGTTCCATATAGCCAGTAAACCTCTACAGAACAGTTCCATATAGCCAGTAAACCTCTACAGAACAGTTCCATATAGCCAGTAAACCTCAACAGAACAGTTCCATATAGCCAGTAAACCTCTACAGAACAGAACAGTTCCATATAGCCAGTAAACCTCTACAGAACAGAACAGTTCCATATAGCCAGTAAACCTCTACAGAACAGTTCCATATAGCCAGTAAACCTCTACAGAACAGTTCCATATAGCCAGTAAACCTCTACAGAACAGTTCCATATAGCCAGTAAACCTCTACAGAACAGTTCCATATAGCCAGTAAACCTCTACAGAACAGAACAGTTCCATATAGCCAGTAAACCTCTACAGAACAGTTCCATATAGCCAGTAAACCTCTACAGAACAGAACAGTTCCATATAGCCAGTAAACCTCAACAGAACAGTTCCATATAGCCAGTAAACCTCAACAGAACAGTTCCATATAGCCAGTAAACCTCAACAGAACAGTTCCATATAGCCAGTAAACCTCTACAGAACAGAACAGTTCCATATAGCCAGTAAACCTCTACAGAACAGTTCCATATAGCCAGTAAACCTCAACAGAACAGTTCCATATAGCCAGTAAACCTCTACAGAACAGAACAGTTCCATATAGCCAGTAAACCTCAACAGAACAGTTCCATATAGCCAGTAAACCTCTACAGAACAGAACAGTTCCATATAGCCAGTAAACCTCAACAGAACAGTTCCATATAGCCAGTAAACCTCTACAGAACAGTTCCATATAGCCAGTAAACCTCTACAGAACAGAACAGTTCCATATAGCCAGTAAACCTCTACAGAACAGTTCCATATAGCCAGTAAACCTCTACAGAACAGTTCCATATAGCCAGTAAACCTCTACAGAACAGTTCCATATAGCCAGTAAACCTCAACAGAACAGTTCCATATAGCCAGTAAACCTCTACAGAACAGAACAGTTCCATATAGCCAGTAAACCTCTACAGAACAGAACAGTTCCATATAGCCAGTAAACCTCTACAGAACAGTTCCATATAGCCAGTAAACCTCTACAGAACAGTTCCATATAGCCAGTAAACCTCTACAGAACAGTTCCATATAGCCAGTAAACCTCTACAGAACAGTTCCATATAGCCAGTAAACCTCTACAGAACAGTTCCATATAGCCAGTAAACCTCTACAGAACAGAACAGTTCCATATAGCCAGTAAACCTCTACAGAACAGTTCCATATAGCCAGTAAACCTCTACAGAACAAAACAGTTCCATATAGCCAGTAAACCTAAACAGAACAGTTCCATATAGCCAGTAAACCTCTACAGAACAGTTCCATATAGCCAGTAAACCTCTACAGAACAGTTCCATATAGCCAGTAAACCTCTACAGAACAGAACAGTTCCATATAGCCAGTAAACCTCTACAGAACAGTTCCATATAGCCAGTAAACCTCTACAGAACAGAACAGTTCCATATAGCCAGTAAACCTCAACAGAACAGTTCCATATAGCCAGTAAACCTCAACAGAACAGTTCCATATAGCCAGTAAACCTCAACAGAACAGTTCCATATAGCCAGTAAACCTCTACAGAACAGAACAGTTCCATATAGCCAGTAAACCTCTACAGAACAGTTCCATATAGCCAGTAAACCTCAACAGAACAGTTCCATATAGCCAGTAAACCTCTACAGAACAGAACAGTTCCATATAGCCAGTAAACCTCAACAGAACAGTTCCATATAGCCAGTAAACCTCTACAGAACAGAACAGTTCCATATAGCCAGTAAACCTCTACAGAACAGTTCCATATAGCCAGTAAACCTCTACAGAACAGTTCCATATAGCCAGTAAACCTCTACAGAACAGTTCCATATAGCCAGTAAACCTCAACAGAACAGTTCCATATAGCCAGTAAACCTCTACAGAACAGAACAGTTCCATATAGCCAGTAAACCTCTACAGAACAGAACAGTTCCATATAGCCAGTAAACCTCTACAGAACAGTTCCATATAGCCAGTAAACCTCTACAGAACAGTTCCATATAGCCAGTAAACCTCTACAGAACAGTTCCATATAGCCAGTAAACCTCTACAGAACAGTTCCATATAGCCAGTAAACCTCTACAGAACAGTTCCATATAGCCAGTAAACCTCTACAGAACAGAACAGTTCCATATAGCCAGTAAACCTCTACAGAACAGTTCCATATAGCCAGTAAACCTCTACAGAACAGAACAGTTCCATATAGCCAGTAAACCTAAACAGAACAGTTCCATATAGCCAGTAAACCTCAACAGAACAGTTCCATATAGCCAGTAAACCTCAACAGAACAGTTCCATATAGCCAGTAAACCTCTACAGAACAGAACAGTTCCATATAGCCAGTAAACCTCTACAGAACAGTTCCATATAGCCAGTAAACCTCAACAGAACAGTTCCATATAGCCAGTAAACCTCTACAGAACAGAACAGTTCCATATAGCCAGTAAACCTCAACAGAACAGTTCCATATAGCCAGTAAACCTCTACAGAACAGAACAGTTCCATATAGCCAGTAAACCTCAACAGAACAGTTCCATATAGCCAGTAAACCTCTACAGAATAGTTCCATATAGCCAGTAAACCTCTACAGAACAGAACAGTTCCATATAGCCAGTAAACCTCTACAGAACAGTTCCATATAGCCAGTAAACCTCTACAGAACAGTTCCATATAGCCAGTAAACCTCTACAGAACAGTTCCATATAGCCAGTAAACCTCAACAGAACAGTTCCATATAGCCAGTAAACCTCTACAGAACAGAACAGTTCCATATAGCCAGTAAACCTCTACAGAACAGAACAGTTCCATATAGCCAGTAAACCTCTACAGAACAGTTCCATATAGCCAGTAAACCTCTACAGAACAGTTCCATATAGCCAGTAAACCTCTACAGAACAGTTCCATATAGCCAGTAAACCTCTACAGAACAGTTCCATATAGCCAGTAAACCTCTACAGAACAGTTCCATATAGCCAGTAAACCTCTACAGAACAGAACAGTTCCATATAGCCAGTAAACCTCTACAGAACAGTTCCATATAGCCAGTAAACCTCTACAGAACAGAACAGTTCCATATAGCCAGTAAACCTAAACAGAACAGTTCCATATAGCCAGTAAACCTCAACAGAACAGTTCCATATAGCCAGTAAACCTCAACAGAACAGTTCCATATAGCCAGTAAACCTCTACAGAACAGAACAGTTCCATATAGCCAGTAAACCTCTACAGAACAGTTCCATATAGCCAGTAAACCTCAACAGAACAGTTCCATATAGCCAGTAAACCTCTACAGAACAGAACAGTTCCATATAGCCAGTAAACCTCAACAGAACAGTTCCATATAGCCAGTAAACCTCTACAGAACAGAACAGTTCCATATAGCCAGTAAACCTCAACAGAACAGTTCCATATAGCCAGTAAACCTCTACAGAACAGTTCCATATAGCCAGTAAACCTCAACAGAACAGTTCCATATAGCCAGTAAACCTCTACAGAACAGAACAGTTCCATATAGCCAGTAAACCTCTACAGAACAGTTCCATATAGCCAGTAAACCTCAACAGAACAGTTCCATATAGCCAGTAAACCTCAACAGAACAGTTCCATATAGCCAGTAAACCTCTACAGAACAGAACAGTTCCATATAGCCAGTAAACCTCTACAGAACAGTTCCATATAGCCAGTAAACCTCTACAGAACAGTTCCATATAGCCAGTAAACCTCTACAGAACAGTTCCATATAGCCAGTAAACCTCTACAGAACAGAACAGTTCCATTTAGCCAGTAAACCTCTACAGAACAGTTCCATATAGCCAGTAAACCTCTACAGAACAGTTCCATATAGCCAGTAAACCTCTACAGAACAGTTCCATATAGCCAGTAAACCTCTACAGAACAGAACAGTTCCATATAGCCAGTAAACCTCTACAGAACAGGTCCATATAGCCAGTAAACCTCTACAGAACAGTTCCATATAGCCAGTAAACCTCTACAGAACAGTTCCATATAGCCAGTAAACCTCAACAGAACAGTTCCATATAGCCAGTAAACCTCTACAGAACAGTTCCATATAGCCAGTAAACCTCTACAGAACAGTTCCATATAGCCAG
Source organism: Salvelinus fontinalis (assembly GCF_029448725.1). Lineage (NCBI taxonomy): Eukaryota > Metazoa > Chordata > Actinopteri > Salmoniformes > Salmonidae > Salvelinus > Salvelinus fontinalis. The sequence continues at coordinate 2,244,438 of NC_074675.1, forward strand.
TAAACCTCAACAGAACAGTTCCATATAGCAAGTAAACCTCAACAGAACAGTTCCATATAGCCAGTAAACCTCTACAGAACAGTTCCATATAGCCAGTAAACCTCTACAGAACAGTTCCATATAGCCAGTAAACCTCTACAGAACAGTTCCATATAGCCAGAACAGTTCCATATAGCCAGTAAACCTCTACAGAACAGTTCCATATAGCCAGTAAACCTCTACAGAACAGTTCCATATAGCCAGTAAACCTCAACAGAACAGTTCCATATAGCCAGTAAACCTCTACAGAACAGTTCCATATAGCCAGTAAACCTCTACAGAACAGTTCCATATAGCCAGTAAACCTCTACAGAACAGTTCCATATAGCCAGTAAACCTCTACAGAACAGTTCCATATAGCCAGTAAACCTCTACAGAACAGTTCCATATAGCCAGTAAACCTCTACAGAACAGTTCCATATAGCCAGTAAACCTCTACAGAACAGAACAGTTCCATATAGCCAGTAAACCTCTACAGAACAGTTCCATATAGCCAGTAAACCTCTACAGAACAGTTCCATATAGCCAGTAAACCTCTACAGAAAAGAACAGTTCCATATAGCCAGTAAACCTCTACAGAACAGTTCCATATAGCCAGTAAACCTCTACAGAACAGTTCCATATAGCCAGTAAACCTCTACAGAACAGTTCCATATAGCCAGTAAACCTCTACAGAACAGTTCCATATAGCCAGTAAACCTCTACAGAACAGTTCCATATAGCCAGTAAACCTCTACAGAACAGTTCCATATAGTCAGTAAACCTCTACAGAACAGTTCCATATAGCCAGTAAACCTCAACAGAACAGTTCTATATAGCCAGTAAACCTCTACAGAACAGAACAGTTCCATATAGCCAGTAAACCTCTACAGAACAGTTCCATATAGCCAGTAAACCTCTACAGAACAGTTCCATATAGCCAGTAAACCTCTACAGAACAGTTCCATATAGCCAGTAAACCTCTACAGAACAGAACAGTTCCATATAGCCAGTAAACCTCTACAGAACAGTTCCATATAGCCAGTAAACCTCAACAGAACAGTTCCATATAGCCAGTAAACCTCTACAGAACAGTTCCATATAGCCAGTAAACCTCAACAGAACAGTTCCATATAGCCAGTAAACCTCTACAGAACAGTTCCATATAGCCAGTAAACCTCTACAGAACAGTTCCATATAGCCAGTAAACCTCTACAGAACAGTTCCATATAGCCAGTAAACCTCTACAGAACAGAACAGTTCCATATAGCCAGTAAACCTCTACAGAACAGTTCCATATAGCCAGTAAACCTCAACAGAACAGTTCCATATAGCCAGTAAACCTCTACAGAACAGTTCCATATAGCCAGTAAACCTCAACAGAACAGTTCCATATAGCCAGTAAACCTCTACAGAACAGTTCCATATAGCCAGTAAACCTCTACAGAACAGTTCCATATAGCCAGTAAACCTCTACAGAACAGTTCCATATAGCCAGTAAACCTCTACAGAACAGTTCCATACAGCCAGTAAACCTCTACAGAACAGTTCCATATAGCCAGTAAACCTCTACAGAACAGTTCCATATAGCCAGTAAACCTCAACAGAACAGTTCCATATAGCCAGTAAACCTCTACAGAACAGAACAGTTCCATATAGCCAGTAAACCTCTACAGAACAGTTCCATATAGCCAGTAAACCTCTACAGAACAGTTCCATATAGCCAGTAAACCTCTACAGAACAGTTCCATATAGCCAGTAAACCTCTACAGAACAGAACAGTTCCATATAGCCAGTAAACCTCTACAGAACAGTTCCATATAGCCAGTAAACCTCAACAGAACAGTTCCATATAGCCAGTAAACCTCTACAGAACAGTTCCATATAGCCAGTAAACCTCAACAGAACAGTTCCATATAGCCAGTAAACCTCTACAGAACAGTTCCATATAGCCAGTAAACCTCTACAGAACAGTTCCATATAGCCAGTAAACCTCTACAGAACAGTTCCATATAGCCAGTAAACCTCTACAGAACAGAACAGTTCCATATAGCCAGTAAACCTCTACAGAACAGTTCCATATAGCCAGTAAACCTCAACAGAACAGTTCCATATAGCCAGTAAACCTCTACAGAACAGTTCCATATAGCCAGTAAACCTCAACAGAACAGTTCCATATAGCCAGTAAACCTCTACAGAACAGTTTCATATAGCCAGTAAACCTCTACAGAACAGTTCCACATAGCCAGTAAACACCTACATAACAGTTCCATATAGCCAGTAAACCTCTACAGAACAGTTCCATATAGCCAGTAAACCTCTACAGAACAGAACAGTTCCATATAGCCAGTAAACCTCTACAGAACAGTTCCATATAGCCAGTAAACCTCTACAGAACAGTTCCATATAGCCAGTAAACCTCTACAGAACAGTTCCATACAGCCAGTAAACCTCTACAGAACAGTTCCATATAGCCAGTAAACCTCTACAGAACAGTTCCATATAGCCAGTAAACCTCTACAGAACAGTTCCATATAGCCAGTAAACCTCTACAGAACAGTTCCATATAGCCAGTAAACCTCTACAGAACAGTTCCATATAGCCAGTAAACCTCAACAGAACAGTTCCATATAGCCAGTAAACCTCTACAGAACAGTTCCATATAGCCAGTAAACCTCTACAGAACAGTTCCATATAGCCAGTAAACCTCTACAGAACAGTTCCATATAGCCAGTAAACCTCTACAGAACAGTTCCATATAGCCAGTAAACCTCTACAGAACAGTTCCATATAGCCAGTAAACCTCAACAGAACAGAACAGTTCCATATAGCCAGTAAACCTCTACAGAACAGTTCCATATAGCCAGTAAACCTCTACAGAACAGTTCCATATAGCCAGTAAACCTCAACAGAACAGTTCCATATAGCCAGTAAACCTCTACAGAACAGTTCCATATAGCCAGTAAACCTCTACAGAACAGTTCCATATAGCCAGTAAACCTCTACAGAACAGTTCCATATAGCCAGTAAACCTCTACAGAACAGAACAGTTCCATATAGCCAGTAAACCTCTACAGAACAGTTCCATATAGCCAGTAAACCTCTACAGAACAGTTCCATATAGCCAGTAAACCTCTACAGAACAGTTCCATATAGCCAGTAAACCTCTACAGAACAGTTCCATATAGCCAGTAAACCTCTACAGAACAGTTCCATATAGCCAGTAAACCTCTACAGAACAGTTCCATATAGCCAGTAAACCTCTACAGAACAGAACAGTTCCATATAGCCAGTAAACCTCTACAGAACAGTTCCATATAGCCAGTAAACCTCTACAGAACAGTTCCATATAGCCAGTAAACCTCTACAGAACAGTTCCATATAGCCAGTAAACCTCTACAGAACAGTTCCATATAGCCAGTAAACCTCTACAGAACAGAACAGTTCCATATAGCCAGTAAGCCTCTACAGAACAGTTCCATATAGTCAGTAAACCTCTACAGAACAGTTCCATATAGCCAGTAAACCTCTACAGAACAGTTCCATATAGCCAGTAAAGCTCTACAGAACAGTTCCATATAGCCAGTAAACCTCTACAGAACAGTTCCATATAGCCAGTAAACCTCTACAGAACAGTTCCATATAGCCAGTAAACCTCTACAGAACAGAACAGTTCCATATAGTCAGTAAACCTCTACAGAACAGTTCCATATAGCCAGTAAACCTCTACAGAACAGTTCCATATAGCCAGTAAACCTCTACAGAACAGTTCCATATAGCCAGTAAACCTCTACAGAACAGTTCCATATAGCCAGTAAACCTCTACAGAACAGTTCCATATAGCCAGTAAACCTCTACAGAACAGTTCCATATAGCCAGTAAACCTCTACAGAACAGTTCCATATAGCCAGTAAACCTCTACAGAACAGTTCCATATAGCCAGTAAACCTCTACAGAACAGTTCCATATAGCCAGTAAACCTCTACAGAACAGTTCCATATAGCCAGTAAACCTCTACAGAACAGTTCCATATAGCCAGTAAACCTCTACAGAACAGTTCCATATAGCCAGTAAACCTCTACAGAACAGTTCCATATAGCCAGTAAACCTCTACAGAACAGTTCCATATAGCCAGTAAACCTCTACAGAACAGTTCCATATAGCCAGTAAACCTCTACAGAACAGTTCCATATAGCCAGTAAACCTCTACAGAACAGTTCCATATAGCCAGTAAACCTCTACAGAACAGTTCCATATAGCCAGTAAACCTCTACAGAACAGAACAGTTCCATATAGCCAGTAAACCTCTACAGAACAGAACAGTTCCATATAGCCAGTAAACCTCTACAGAACAGTTCCATATAGCCAGTAAACCTCTACAGAACAGTTCCATATAGCCAGTAAACCTCTACAGAACAGTTCCATATAGCCAGTAAACCTCTACAGAACAGAACAGTTCCATATAGCCAGTAAACCTCTACAGAACAGAACAGTTCCATATAGCCAGTAAACCTCTACAGAACAGTTCCATATAGCCAGTAAACCTCTACAGAACAGAACAGTTCCATATAGCCAGTAAACCTCTACAGAACAGTTCCATATAGCCAGTAAACCTCTACAGAACAGTTCCATATAGCCAGTAAACCTCTACAGAACAGTTCCATATAGCCAGTAAACCTCTACAGAACAGTTCCATATAGCCAGTAAACCTCTACAGAACAGTTCCATATAGCCAGTAAACCTCTACAGAACAGTTCCATATAGCCAGTAAACCTCTACAGAACAGTTCCATATAGCCAGTAAACCTCTACAGAACAGTTCCATATAGCCAGTAAACCTCTACAGAACAGTTCCATATAGCCAGTAAACCTCAACAGAACAGTTCTATATAGCCAGTAAACCTCTACAGAACAGTTCCATATAGCCAGTAAACCTCTACAGAACAGTTCCATATAGCCAGTAAACCTCTACAGAACAGTTCCATATAGCCAGTAAACCTCTACAGAACAGTTCCATATAGCCAGTAAACCTCTACAGAACAGTTCCATATAGCCAGTAAACCTCTACAGAACAGTTCCATATAGCCAGTAAACCTCTACAGAACAGTTCCATATAGCCAGTAAACCTCTACAGAACAGTTCCATATAGCCAGTAAACCTCTACAGAACAGTTCCATATAGCCAGTAAACCTCTACAGAACAGTTCCATATAGCCAGTAAACCTCTACAGAACAGTTCCATATAGCCAGTAAACCTCAACAGAACAGTTCCATATAGCCAGTAAACCTCTACAGAACAGTTCCATATAGCCAGTAAACCTCTACAGAACAGTTCCATATAGCCAGTAAACCTCTACAGAACAGTTCCATATAGCCAGTAAACCTCTACAGAACAGTTCCATATAGCCAGTAAACCTCTACAGAACAGTTCCATATAGCCAGTAAACCTCAACAGAACAGTTCCATATAGCCAGTAAACCTCTACAGAACAGTTCCATATAGCCAGTAAACCTCTACAGAACAGTTCCATATAGCCAGTAAACCTCAACAGAACAGTTCCATACAGCCAGTAAACCTCTACAGAACAGAACAGTTCCATATAGCCAGTAAACCTCTACAGAACAGAACACTTCCATATAGCCAGTAAACCTCTACAGAACAGTTCCATATAGCCAGTAAACCTCTACAGAACAGTTCCATATAGCCAGTAAACCTCTACAGAAAAGAACAGTTCCATATAGCCAGTAAACCTCTACAGAACAGTTCCATATAGCCAGTAAACCTCTACAGAAAAGAACAGTTCCATATAGCCAGTAAACCTCTACAGAACAGAACAGTTCCATATAGCCAGTAAACCTCTACAGAACAGAACAGTTCCATATAGCCAGTAAACCTCTACAGAACAGTTCCATATAGCCAGTAAACCTCAACAGAACAGGTCCATATAGCCAGTAAACCTCTACAGAACAGAACAGTTCCATATAGCCAGTAAACCTCTACAGAACAGTTCCATATAGCCAGTAAACCTCTACAGAACAGTTCCATATAGCCAGTAAACCTCAACAGAACAGTTCCATATAGCCAGTAAACCTCTACAGAACAGTTCCATATAGCCAGTAAACCTCTACAGAACAGTTCCATATAGCCAGTAAACCTCTACAGAACAGAACAGTTCCATATAGCCAGTAAACCTCTACAGAACAGTTCCATATAGCCAGTAAACCTCAACAGAACAGTTCCATATAGCCAGTAAACCTCTACAGAACAGTTCCATATAGCCAGTAAACCTCAACAGAACAGTTCCATATAGCCAGTAAACCTCTACAGAACAGTTCCATATAGCCAGTAAACCTCTACAGAACAGTTCCATATAGCCAGTAAACCTCAACAGAACAGTTCCATATAGCCAGTAAACCTCTACAGAACAGTTCCATATAGCCAGTAAACCTCAACAGAACAGTTCCATATAGTCAGTAAACCTCTACAGAACAGAACAGTTCCATATAGCCAGTAAACCTCTACAGAACAGAACAGTTCCATATAGCCAGTAAACCTCTACAGAACAGAACAGTTCCATATAGCCAGTAAACCTCTACAGAACAGAACAGTTCCATATAGCCAGTAAACCTCTACAGAACAGTTCCATATAGCCAGTAAACCTCAACAGAACAGTTCCATATAGCCAGTAAACCTCTACAGAACAGTTCCATATAGCCAGTAAACCTCAACAGAACAGTTCCATATAGCCAGTAAACCTCTACAGAACAGTTCCATATAGCCAGTAAACCTCTACAGAACAGTTCCATATAGCCAGTAAACCTCTACAGAACAGTTCCATATAGCCAGTAAACCTCTACAGAACAGTTCCATATAGCCAGTAAACCTCTACAGAACAGTTCCATACAGCCAGTAAACCTCTACAGAACAGTTCCATATAGCCAGTAAACCTCTACAGAACAGTTCCATATAGCCAGTAAACCTCTACAGAACAGTTCCATATAGTCAGTAAACCTCTACAGAACAGTTCCATATAGTCAGTAAACCTCAACAGAACAGAACAGTTCCATATAGCCAGTAAACCTCTACAGAACAGTTCCATATAGCCAGTAAACCTCTACAGAACAGTTCCATATAGTCAGTAAACCTCAACAGAACAGAACAGTTCCATATAGCCAGTAAACCTCTACAGAACAGTTCCATATAGCCAGTAAACCTCAACAGAACAGTTCCATATAGCCAGTAAACCTCTACAGAACAGTTCCATATAGCCAGTAAACCTCTACAGAACAGTTCCATATAGCCAGTAAACCTCTACAGAACAGTTCCATATAGCCAGTAAACCTCAACAGAACATTTCCATATAGCCAGTAAACCTCTACAGAACAGTTCCATATAGCCAGTAAACCTCTACAGAACAGTTCCATATAGCCAGTAAACCTCTACAGAACAGTTCCATATAGCCAGTAAACCTCTACAGAACAGTTCCATATAGCCAGTAAACCTCTACAGAACAGTTCCATATAGCCAGTAAACCTCAACAGAACAGTTCCATATAGCCAGTAAACCTCTACAGAACAGTTCCATATAGCCAGTAAACCTCTACAGAACAGTTCCATATAGTCAGTAAACCTCTACAGAACAGAACAGTTCCATATAGCCAGTAAACCTCTACAGAACAGTTCCATATAGCCAGTAAACCTCAACAGAACAGTTCCATATAGCCAGTAAACCTCTACAGAACAGTTCCATATAGCCAGTAAACCTCTACAGAACAGTTCCATATAGCCAGTAAACCTCTACAGAACAGTTCCATATAGCCAGTAAACCTCTACAGAACAGTTCCATATAGCCAGTAAACCTCTACAGAACAGTTCCATATAGCCAGTAAACCTCAACAGAACAGTTCCATATAGCCAGTAAACCTCAACAGAACAGTTCCATATAGCCAGTAAACCTCTACAGAACAGTTCCATATAGCCAGTAAACCTCTACAGAACAGTTCCATATAGCCAGTAAACCTCAACAGAACAGTTCCATATAGCCAGTAAACCTCAACAGAACAGTTCCATATAGCCAGTAAACCTCTACAGAACAGTTCCATATAGCCAGTAAACCTCTACAGAACAGTTCCATATAGTCACTAAACCTCTACAGAACAGAACAGTTCCATATAGCCAGTAAACCTCTACAGAACAGTTCCATATAGCCAGTAAACCTCAACAGAACAGTTCCATATAGCCAGTAAACCTCTACAGAACAGTTCCATATAGCCAGTAAACCTCTACAGAACAGTTCCATATAGCCAGTAAACCTCTACAGAACAGTTCCATATAGCCAGTAAACCTCAACAGAACAGTTCCATATAGCCAGTAAACCTCTACAGAACAGAACAGTTCCATATAGCCAGTAAACCTCTACAGAACAGTTCCATATAGCCAGTAAACCTCAACAGAACAGTTCCATATAGCCAGTAAACCTCAACAGAACAGTTCCATATAGCCAGTAAACCTCTACAGAATAGTTCCATATAGCCAGTAAACCTCTACAGAACAGTTCCATATAGCCAGTAAACCTCTACAGAACAGTTCCATATAGCCAGTAAACCTCAACAGAACAGTTCCATATAGCCAGTAAACCTCTACAGAACAGAACAGTTCCATATAGCCAGTAAACCTCTACAGAACAGTTCCATATAGCCAGTAAACCTCAACAGAACAGTTCCATATAGCCAGTAAACCTCAACAGAACAGTTCCATATAGCCAGTAAACCTCTACAGAACAGTTCCATATAGCCAGTAAACCTCAACAGAACAGTTCCATATAGCCAGTAAACCTCTACAGAACAGTTCCATATAGCCAGTAAACCTCTACAGAACAGTTCCATATAGCCAGTAAACCTCAACAGAACAGTTCCATATAGCCAGTAAACCTCTACAGAACAGTTCCATATAGCCAGTAAACCTCTACAGAACAGTTCCATATAGCCAGTAAACCTCTACAGAACAGTTCCATATAGCCAGTAAACCTCTACAGAACAGTTCCATATAGCCAGTAAACCTCTACAGAACAGTTCCATATAGCCAGTAAACCTCTACAGAACAGTTCCATATAGCCAGTAAACCTCTACAGAACAGAACAGTTCCATATAGCCAATAAACCTCTACAGAACAGAACAGTTCCATATAGCCAGTAAACCTCTACAGAACAGTTCCATATAGCCAGTAAACCTCAACAGAACAGTTCCATATAGCCAGTAAACCTCTACAGAACAGTTCCATATAGCCAGTAAACCTCTACAGAACAGTTCCATATAGCCAGTAAACCTCTACAGAACAGTTCCATATAGCCAGTAAACCTCTACAGAACAGTTCCATATAGCCAGTAAAACTCTACAGAACAGAACAGTTCCATATAGCCAGTAAACCTCTACAGAACAGTTCCATATAGCCAGTAAACCTCTACAGAACAGTTCCATATAGCCAGTAAACCTCTACAGAACAGAACAGTTCCATATAGCCAGTAAACCTCTACAGAACAGTTCCATATAGCCAGTAAATCTCTACAGAACAGTTCCATATAGCCAGTAAACCTCTATAGAACAGTTCCATATAGCCAGTAAACCTCTACAGAACAGTTCCATATAGCCAGTAAACCTCTACAGAACAGTTCCATATAGCCAGTAAACCTCTACAGAACAGTTCCATATAGCCAGTAAACCCCAACAGAACAGTTCCATATAGCCAGTAAACCTCAACAGAACAGTTCCATATAGCCAGTAAACCTCTACAGAACAGAACAGGTCCATATAGCCAGTAAACCTCTACAGAACAGTTCCATATAGACAGTAAACCTCTACAGAACAGTTCCATATAGCCAGTAAACCTCTACAGAACAGTTCCATATAGCCAGTAAACCTCTACAGAACAGTTCCATATAGCCAGTAAACCTCTACAGAACAGTTCCATATAGCCAGTAAACCTCAACAGAACAGTTCCATATAGCCAGTAAACCTCTACAGAACAGAACAGTTCCATATAGCCAGTAAACCTCTACAGAACAGTTCCATATAGCCAGTAAACCTCTACAGAACAGAACAGTTCCATATAGTCAGTAAACCTCTACAGAACAGTTCCATATAGCCAGTAAACCTCTACAGAACAGTTCCATATAGCCAGTAAACCTCTACAGAACAGTTCCATATAGCCAGTAAACCTCTACAGAACAGTTCCATATAGCCAGTAAACCTCTACAGAACAGAACAGTTCCATATAGCCAGTAAACCTCTACAGAACAGAACAGTTCCATATAGCCAGTAAACCTCAACAGAACAGTTCCATATAGCCAGTAAACCTCTACAGAACAGTTCCATATAGCCAGTAAACCTCAACAGAACAGAACAGTTCCATATAGCCAGTAAACCTCTACAGAACAGTTCCATATAGCCAGTAAACCTCTACAGAACAGTTCCATATAGCCAGTAAACCTCATCAGAACAGAACAGTTCCATATAGCCAGTAAACCTCTACAGAACAGAACAGTTCCATATAGCCAGTAAACCTCTACAGAACAGTTCCATATAGCCAGTAACCTCTACAGAACAGTTCCATATAGCCAGTAAACCTCTACAGAACAGTTCCATATAGCCAGTAAACCTCTACAGAACAGTTCTATATAGCCAGTAAACCTCTACAGAACAGTTCCATATAGCCAGTAAACCTCAACAGAACAGTTCCATATAGCCAGTAAACCTCTACAGAACAGTTCCATATAGCCAGTAAACCTCTACAGAACAGAACAGTTCCATATAGCCAGTAAACCTCTACAGAACAGTTCCATATAGCCAGTAAACCTCTACAGAACAGTTCCATATAGCCAGTAAACCTCTACAGAACAGTTCCATATAGCCAGTAAACCTCTACAGAACAGAACAGTTCCATATAGCCAGTAAACCTCTACAGAACAGTTCCATATAGCCAGTAAACCTCTACAGAACAGTTCCATATAGCCAGTAAACCTCTACAGAACAGTTCCATATAGCCAGTAAACCTCTACAGAACAGAACAGTTCCATACAGCCAGTAAACCTCTACAGAACAGTTCCATATAGCCAGTAAACCTCAACAGAACAGTTCCATATAGCCAGTAAACCTCTACAGAACAGTTCCATATAGCCAGTAAACCTCTACAGAACAGTTCCATGTAGCCAGTAAACCTCAACAGAACAGTTCCATATAGCCAGTAAACCTCTACAGAACAGAACAGTTCCATACAGCCAGTAAACCTCTACAGAACAGTTCCATATAGCCAGTAACCCCTACAGAACAGAAGGACAGTCATTAGTGCAGGGTTTCTCCTTTCCTTAATCTCCTGGCAGGGAATTAGCCTCAGACCACAACTAACTGCTGCTAGTTACAGCACTAAGCCTGGACACTACATTCTCAATATTCCTCTGAACTCAACACACAGGACGCTCTGTCTGTCTGTCTCACCATGGCAACTGGAAGGCCCCCCTCCTGTACAGGTAAGAACCAGTGTCCAGTCCCTTCAGTGTGTGTGTGTGTGAGCCACATGGTTGTTAATGAGAGAACTCAGCTCGGTCAGACTACTGTTGTTCTCAGGATCAGTTTATTATGGTTAGATGGTAAATATATAAATATATAATGGTTCTGTACTGGTTCTGTACTGACCATGTGACTGTCTGCTGTTACTGACCTGATGGGAACTCTCTACATGGTTCTGTACTGACCATGTGACTGTCTGCTGGTTCTGACCCGATGGGAACTCTCTACATGGTTCTGTACTGACCATGTGACTGTCTGCTGTTACTGACCTGATGGGAACTCTCTACATGGTTCTGTACTGACCATGTGACTGTCTGCTGGTTCTGACCCGATGGGAACTCTCTACATGGTTCTGTACTGACCATGTGACTGTCTGCTGGTTCTGACCCGATGGGAACTCTCTACATGGTTCTGTACTGACCATGTGACTGTCTGCTGGTTCTGACCCGATGGAAACTCTCTACATGGTTCTGTACTGACCATGTGACTGTCTGCTGGTTCTGACCCGATGGGAACTCTCTACATGGTTCTGTACTGACCATGTGACTGTCTGCTGGTTCTGACCCGATGGGAACTCTCTACATGGTTCTGTACTGACCATGTGACTGTCTGCTGGTTCTGACCCGATGGGAACTCTCTACATGGTTCTGTACTGACCATGTGACTGTCTGCTGTTACTGACCTGATGGGAACTCTCTGTAGTGTTATAATGGGTCTATAAACCATTATAACCCCTCTATGGAAAGGGGAGTCACCAACATGATGGTGTTGTCAACGTTGCTCTGATGTCCAACAGCTTTCAGGTCGAGGTGGGGGGGTGGGGGGGGGGGGGCAGTTCTATGTCTTACTAGTCACAGCAGGACCTCCATTGGGGACCAGATATTTATAACACAGGGGGAGTCTGTCCATGGTGCCGAATCCAGCACATCGTGTCAATTTGGCGACGCTCTCTAAATAATCACACCGCTTTTAGACATCACACATCCCTCCTGGCTGATCGTGGTATGACACCCTGCTGTGGTAGGATATACACCCTGCTGTGGTAGGATATACACCCTGCTGTGGTAGGATATACACCCTGCTGTGGTAGGATATATGACCCTGCTGTGTGTCTGTTCCATAATGTGGTATGATATATGAACCTGCTGTGTGTCTGTTCCATAATGTGGTATGATATATGACCCTGCTGTGTGTCTGTTCCATAATGTGGTAGGATATATGACCCTGCTGTGTGTCTGTTCCATAATGTGGTATGATATATATGACCCTGCTGTGTGTCTGTTCCATAATGTGGTAGGATATATGACCCTGCTGTGTGTCTGTTCCATAATGTGGTAGGATATATGACCCTGCTGTGTGTCTATTCCATAATGTGGTAGGAAAAATGACCCTGCTGTGTGTCTGTTCCATAATGTGGCATGATATATGACCCTGCTGTGTGTCTGTTCCATAATGTGGTAGGAAAAATGACCCTGCTGTGTGTCTGTTCCATAATGTTGTAGGATATATGACCCTGCTGTGTGTCTGTTCCATAATGTGGTAGGATATATGACCCTGCTGTGTGTCTGTTCCATAATGTGGTAGGATATATGACCCTGCTGTGTGTCTGTTCCATAATGTGGTAGGATATATGACCCTGCTGTGTGTCTATTCCATAATGTGGTAGGATATATGACCCTCATGTCTGTTCCATAATGTGGTATGATATATGACCCTGCTGTGTGTCTGTTCCATAATGTGGTAGGATATATGACCCTGCTGTGTGTTCCATAATGTGGTAGGATATATGACCCTGCTGTCTGTTCCATAATGTGGTAGGATATATGACCCTGCTGTCTGTTCCATAATGTGGTAGGATATATGACCCTGCTGTGTGTCTGTTCCATAATGTGGTAGGATATATGACCCTGCTGTGTGTTCCATAATGTGGTAGGATATATGACCCTGCTGTGTGTCTGTTCCATAATGTGGTAGGATATATGACCCTGCTGTGTGTCTGTTCCATAATGTGGTAGGATATATGACCCTGCTGTGTGTTCCATAATGTGGTAGGATATATGACCCTGCTGTGTGTTCCATAATGTGGTAGGATATATGACCCTGCTGTGTGTCTGTTCCATAATGTGGTATGATATATGACCCTGCTGTCTGTTCCATAATGTGGTATGATATATGACCCTGCTGTCTGTTCCATAATGTGGTATGATATATGACCCTGCTGTGTGTCTGTTCCATAATGTGTTAGGATATATGACCCTGCTGTGTGTCTGTTCCATAATGTGGTAGGATATATGACCCTGCTGTGTGTCTGTTCCATAATGTGGTAGGATATATGACCCTGCTGTGTGTCTGTTCCATAATGTGGTAGGATATATGACCCTGCTGTGCGTCTGTTCCATAATGTGGTAGAATATATGACCCTGCTGTCTGTTCCATAATGTGGTAGGATATATGACCCTGCTGTCTGTTCCATAATGTGGTATGATATATGACCCTGCTGTGTGTCTGTTCCATAATGTGGTATGATATATGACCCTGCTGTGTGTCTGTTCCATAATGTGGTAGGATATATGACCCTGCTGTGTGTCTGTTCCATAATTTGGTAGGATATATGACCCTGCTGTCTGTTCCATAATGTGGTAGGATATATGACCCTGCTGTGTGTTCCATAATGTGGTAGGATATATGACCCTCATGTCTGTTCCATAATGTGGTATGATATATGACCCTGCTGTATGTCTGTTCCATAATGTGGTATGATATATGACCCTGCTGTCTGTTCCATAATGTGGTATGATATATGACCCTGCTGTCTGTTCCATAATGTGGTAGGATATATGACCCTGCTGTGTGTCTGTTCCATAATGTGGTATGATATATGACCCTGCTGTGTGTCTGTTCCATAATGTGGTAGGATATATGACCCTGCTGTGTGTCTGTTCCATAATGTGGTGGGATATATGACCCTGCTGTGAGTCTGTTCCATAATGTGGTATGATATATGACCCTGCTGTGTGTCTGTTCCATAATGTGGTGTGATATATGACCCTGCTGTCTGTTCCATAATGTGGTATGATATATGACCCTGCTGTGTGTCTGTTCCATAATGTGGTATGATATATGACCCTGCTGTGAGTCTGTTCCATAACGTGGTAGGATATATGACCCTGCTGTCTGTTCCATAATGTGGTATGATATATGACCCTGCTGTCTGTTCCATAATGTGGTAGGATATATGACCCTGCTGTGTGTTCCATAATGTGGTAGGATATATGACCCTGCTGTGTGTCTGTTCCATAATGTGGTAGGATATATGACCCTGCTGTCTGTTCCATAATGTGGTAGGATATATGACCCTGCTGTGTGTCTGTTCCATAATGTGGTAGGATATATGACCCTCATGTCTGTTCCATAATGTGGTAGGATATATGACCCTGCTGTGTGTCTGTTCCATAATGTGGTAGGATATATGACCCTGCTGTGTGTCTGTTCCATAATGTGGTATGATATATGACCCTGCTGTGTGTCTGTTCCATAATGTGGTAGGATATATGACCCTGCTGTCTGTTCCATAATGTGGTAGGATATATGACCCTGCTGTGTGTTCCATAATGTGGTAGGATATATGACCCTGCTGTGTGTCTGTTCCATAATGTGGTATGATATATGACCCTGTTGTGTGTCTGTTCCATAATGTGGTATGATATATGACCCTGCTGTGTGTCTGTTCCATAATGTGGTATGATATATGACCCTGCTGTGTGTCTGTTCCATAATGTGGTATGATATATGACCCTGCTGTGTGTCTGTTCCATAATGTGGTATGATATATGACCCTGCTGTGTGTTTGTTCCATAATGTGGTAGGATATATGACCCTGCTGTCTGTTCCATAATGTGGTAGGATATATGACCCTGCTGTGTGTCTGTTCCATAATGTGGTAGGATATATGACCCTGCTGTCTGTTCCATAATGTGGTAGGATATATGACCCTGCTGTGTGTCTGTTCCATAATGTGGTATGATATATGACCCTGCTGTGTGTCTGTTCCATAATGTGGTATGATATATGACCCTGCTGTGTGTCTGTTCCATAATGTGGTAGGATATATGACCCTGCTGTGTGTTCCATAATGTGGTAGGATATATGACCCTGCTGTCTGTTCCATAATGTGGTATGATATATGACCCTGCTGTGTGTTCCATAATGTGGTAGGATATATGACCCTGCTGTGTGTCTGTTCCATAATGTGGTAGGATATATGACCCTGCTGTCTGTTCCATAATGTGGTAGATTATATGACCCTGCTGTGTGTCTGTTCCTTAATGTGGTATGATATATGACCCTGCTGTGTGTCTGTTCCATAATGTGGTAGGATATATGACCCTGCTGTGTGTCTGTTCCATAATGTGGTAGGATATATGACCCTGCTGTGTGTCTGTTCCATAATGTGGTATGATATATGACCCTGCTGTCTGTTCCATAATGTGGTAGGATATATGACCCTGCTGTGTGTTCCATAATGTGGTAGGATATATGACCCTGCTGTGTGTTCCATAATGTGGTAGGATATATGACCCTGCTGTCTGTTCCATAATGTGGTATGATATATGACCCTGCTGTGTGTCTGTTCCATAATGTGGTATGATATATGACCCTGCTGTGTGTTCCATAATGTGGTAGGATATATGACCCTGCTGTGTGTCTGTTCCACAACGTGGTATGATATATGACCCTGCTGTGTGTCTGTTCCATAATGTGGTAGGATATATGACCCTGCTGTGTGTCTGTTCCATAATGTGGTAGGATATATGACCCTGCTGTGTGTCTGTTCCATAATGTGGTAGGATATATGACCCTGCTGTGTGTTCCATAATGTGGTAGGATATATGACCCTGCTGTGTGTCTGTTCCATAATGTGGTAGGATATATGACCCTGTTGTGTGTTCCATAATGTGGTAGGATATATGACCCTGCTGTGTGTCTGTTCCATAATGTGGTAGGATATATGACCCTGTTGTGTGTTCCATAATGTGGTAGGATATATGACCCTGCTGTGTGTTCCATAATGTGGTAGGATATATGACCCTGCTGTGTGTCTGTTCCATAATGTGGTAGGATATATGACCCTGCTGTCTGTTCCATAATGTGGTAGGATATATGACCCTGCTGTGTGTCTGTTCCATAATGTGGTAGGATATCTGACCCTGCTGTCTGTTCCATAATGTGGTAGGATATATGACCCTGCTGTGTGTCTGTTCCATAATGTGGTAGGATATATGACCCTGCTGTGTGTTCCATAATGTGGTAGGATATATGACCCTGCTGTGTGTCTGTTCCATAATGTGGTAGGATATATGACCCTGCTGTGTGTTCCATAATGTGGTAGGATATATGACCCTGCTGTGTGTCTGTTCCATAATGTGGTATTATATATGACCCTGCTGTGTGTTCCATAATGTGGTATGATATATGACCCTGCTGTGTGTCTGTTCCATAATGTGGTAGGATATATGACCCTGCTGTGTGTCTGTTCCATAATGTGGTAGGATATATGACCCTGCTGTGTGTCTGTTCCATAATGTGGTAGGATATATGACCCTGTTGTGTGTCTGTTCCATAATGTGGTATGATATATGACCCTGCTGTGTGTCTGTTCCATAATGTGGTAAGATATATGACCCTGCTGTGTGTCTGTTCCATAATGTGGTATGATATATGACCCTGCTGTGTGTCTGTTCCATAATGTGGTAGGATATATGACCCTGCTGTGTGTCTGTTCCATAATGTGGTAGGATATATGACCCTGCTGTGTGTCTGCTCCATAATGTTGTAGGATATATGACCCTGCTGTCTGTTCCATAATGTGGTATGATATATGACCCTGCTGTGTGTCTGTTCCATAATGTGGTATGATATATGACCCTGCTGTGTGTCTGTTCCATAATGTGGTAGGATGTATGACCCTGCTGTGTGTCTGTTCCATAATGTGGTAGGATATATGACCCTGCTGTGTGTCTGTTCCATAATGTGGTAGGATATATGACCCTGCTGTGTGTCTGTTCCATAATGTGGTAGGATATATGACCCTGCTGTGTGTCTGTTCCATAATGTGGTAGGATATATGACCCTGCTGTGTGTCTGTTCCATAATGTCGTAGGATATATGACCCTGCTGTGTGTTCCATAATGTGGTAGGATATATGACCCTGCTGTGTGTCTGTTCCATAATGTGGTAGGATATATGACCCTGCTGTGTGTCTGTTCCATAATGTGGTAGGATATATGACCCTGCTGTGTGTCTGTTCCATAATGTGGTATGATATATGACCCTCCTGTCTGTTCCATAATTTGGTAGGATATATGACCCTGCTGTGTGTCTGTTCCATAATGTGGTAGGATATATGACCCTGCTGTGTGTCTGTTCCATAATGTGGTAGGATATATGACCCTGCTGTCTGTTCCATAATGTGGTAGGATATATGACCCTGCTGTGTGTCTGTTCCATAATGTGGTAGGATATATGACCCTGCTGTGTGTCTGTTCCATAATGTGGTAGGATATATGACCCTACTGTGTGTCTGTTCCATAATGTGGTAGGATATATGACCCTGCTGTGTGTTCCATAATGTGGTAGGATATATGACCCTACTGTGTGTCTGTTCCATAATGTGGTAGGATATATGACCCTGCTGTGTGTTCCATAATGTGGTAGGATATATGACCCTGCTGTGTGTCTGTTCCATAATGTGGTAGGATATATGACCCTGCTGTGTGTCTGTTCCATAATGTGGTAGGATATATGACCCTGCTGTGTGTCTGTTCCATAATGTGGTAGGATATATGACCCTGCTGTGTGTCTGTTCCATAATGTGGTAGGATATATGACCCTGCTGTGTGTTCCATAATGTGGTATGATATATGACCCTGCTGTGTGTCTGTTCCATAATGTGGTAGGATATATGACCCTGCTGTGTGTCTGTTCCATAATGTGGTAGGATATATGACCCTGCTGTGTGTTCCATAATGTGGTAGGATATATGACCCTGCTGTCTGTTCCATAATGTGGTATGATATATGACCCTGCTGTGTGTCTGTTCCATAATGTGGTAGGATATATGACCCTGCTGTCTGTTCCATAATGTGGTAGGATATATGACCCTGCTGTGTGTCTGTTCCATAACGTGGTAGGATATATGAATTGTGTGTGATGTGTGTGTATTGGATAATGTGATGTGTATACTATGTGTGTGTGATGTGTGTGTGTTGGATAATGTGATGTGTATACTATGTGTGTGTGATGTGTGTGTATTGGATAATGTGATGTGTATACTATGTGTGTATGATGTGTGTGTCCGCAGGAACATGGAGTGGCTGCAGGGTGGCCACAGCTGTCAGTGAGTCATCGTCCATCCACAGTGATACCTTGTTCGACCCGGGGCCTGGTACTCCTGATCTGGGTCAGTGTCTGGACTCTACAGGTCCTGGTCTGGACCGGAACATCTCTCTGGGCTCTACAGGTCCTGGTCTGGACATCTCTCTGCACTCTACAGGTCCTGGTCTGGGTCGGGACATAGACTCCCTACAGGAGCGGACACATAAAGTATGGACATGATTTAGGAGCAGTGCTTGACTTGGACAGAAAAAAAGTTGGCAGAGGCATATATGTGTGTGTGTTTTAAATCAACAATATCGATGTTTGTCCAATCAGATGATTTCAGTGGAACAATTTGAACGTTCTGACTACCGTGTTAGAGAGACATTAACAGTAAATAGCTCAACTATAAAACGTATTTCATTTGACACAGTGTTACTGGCGCTCGAGCCCGTCAGGAGTGTTGATATTTGGATCTGAACGTTTCTACGGCGACGCGCTCAGGGAAGGAACATGGCAAGCGCGGTCATGTATGAAGAATGAACACGTACAAGAGGCGTGGATACGTCGTTTTAATGAAGAATAAACACCAACAAGAGGCGTGGATACGTACTGCTCATTATTTAAAGGTCGTAGTATTTTTCGGTCTCATTGTAATGAAAAACAACAATTATTAAAATGCGTTCTTCGTGCGTGACAGTGCTTTCCACTTTAATTCCCTGAGCGCGTCGCCGTAGAAACCATTAGTATCACCTCACCTGTGAGCCCGGTTGCTCCCACTGGTTCCTCGTTACCGTAATTTCTCAGGGAGCATCGACCAATCAACGCACCTGGGTGAACATGAGTTGGGCGTGTGCCAAACTCCCGAGGACGCGCGCAGTCAGAATGAACAGACGGATGAATAGACGGAACCTGTAGCTCACAGACAGATAGCCCAATTAACTCACGGGGAGCTCCAGGTAGACTATAGTTTGATAGGTATCTAGATGAAACATGTGTGTAGGTCATATGCTACTAATCTCTGAGTCCCGTGCCAAGTGAGAGGCGCGTTACTTTGCTCCCCCCAAATTGACGGATTACCGAGATGCGCGTGCTGATAATGATGAGTTCCGTTATTATTCTCCTCCCGGTCTAACGACACCGTTCCTTTATTCTCCTGTCTGTGTTTGTAGCGCTACAGAATGCATCAGTACGCCAGTCAAGACAAGATTCCGGTAAGTAACTCCGCAAACGGTTGACTTTCTGCTAACTATTGATTCTGCTCCTGCGTTTGTTTGTTGTGACATGCCAAATCCTTTCCCAGTACGTACGTTTGCAAAACTTTCCATGTGAACTGAAAACATGTTTTTGTCAAAGGTGATTTTATGTCGCCTGGCTGGTTATTACCGTAGAGATTGTCCTCCATTTATGCTGTCAAGGAGACCTCTCAAATAAAAAGGTCTTGCTGAATTATTTAACCCCACATTACCACATGACCTCATCAGTGGTCTCCTGCCCTGGTCCTGTGGAGATACAGGATGGGCTCCTACCCTGGTCCTGTATAGATACAGGGTGGTCCCCTACCCTGGTCCTGTATAGATACAGGGTGGTCCCCTGCCCTGGTCCTGTATAGATACAGGGTGGTCTCCTACCCTGGTCCTGTATAGATACAGGGTGGTCCCCTACCCTGGTCCTGTATAGATACAGGGTGGTCTCCTGCCCTGGTCCTGTATAGATACAGGGTGGTCTCCTGCCCTGGTCCTGTATAGATACAGGGGGGTCTCCTACCCTGGTCCTGTATAGATACAGGGGGGTCTCCTACCCTGGTCCTGTATAGATACAGGGTGGTCTCCTACCCTGGTCCTGTATAGATACAGGGTGGTCTCCTACCCTGGTCCTGTATAGATACAGGATGGGCTCCTGCCCTGGTCCTGTATAGATACAGGATGGGCTCCTGCCCTGGTCCTGTATAGATACAGGGTGGTCTCCTACCCTGGTCCTGTATAGATACAGGGTGGTCTCCTACCCTGGTCCTGTATAGATACAGGGTGGTCTCCTACCCTGGTCCTGTATAGATACAGGGTGGTCTCCTACCCTGGTCCTGTATAGATACAGGGGGGTCTCCTACCCTGGTCCTGTATAGATACAGGGGGGTCTCCTACCCTGGTCCTGTATAGATACAGGATGGGCTCCTACCCTGGTCCTGTATAGATACAGGGTGGTCTCCTACCCTGGTCCTGTATAGATACAGGGTGGTCTCCTACCCTGGTCCTGTATAGATACAGGGTGGTCTCCTACCCTGGTCCTGTATAGATACAGGGTGGTCTCCTACCCTGGTCCTGTATAGATACAGGGTGGTCTCCTACCCTGGTCCTGTATAGATACAGGGTGGTCTCCTACCCTGGTCCTGTATAGATACAGGGTGGTCTCCTACCCTGGTCCTGTATAGATACAGGGGGGTCTCCTACCCTGGTCCTGTATAGATACAGGGGGGTCTCCTACCCTGGTCCTGTATAGATACAGGGGGGTCTCCTACCCTGGTCCTGTATAGATACAGGGGGGTCTCCTACCCTGGTCCTGTATAGATACAGGGTGGTCTCCTACCCTGGTCCTGTATAGATACAGGGTGGTCCCCTACCCTGGTCCTGTATAGATACAGGGTGGTCTCCTACCCTGGTCCTGTATAGATACAGGGTGGTCTCCTACCCTGGTCCTGTATAGATACAGGGTGGTCCCCTACCCTGGTCCTGTATAGATACAGGGGGTCTCCTACCCTGGTCCTGTATAGATACAGGGGGGTCTCCTACCCTGGTCCTGTATAGATACAGGGGGGTCTCCTACCCTGGTCCTGTATAGATACAGGGGGGTCTCCTACCCTGGTCCTGTATAGATACAGGGTGGTCTCCTGCCCTGGTCCTGTATAGATACAGGGGGGTCTCCTACCCTGGTCCTGTATAGATACAGGGGGGTCTCCTACCCTGGTCCTGTATAGATACAGGGTGGTCTCCTACCCTGGTCCTGTATAGATACAGGGTGGTCTCCTACCCTGGTCCTGTATAGATACAGGGTGGTCTCCAACCCTGGTCCTTTGCAGGGAGTGCAGGCTTTAGTTCCAGCCCAGCATTAACACCTGATTGCACAAATCAAGTTGAGGATGAGTTGATTTATTGAATCATGTGTGCGTGTGTATCAGATAGAAATAGATGATGTAGAACAGTTGTCTCTTATGTAGAATAAGGTGTCAGGTCTATATACAGTACCAGTCAGAAGTTTGGACACACCTACTCATTCCAGGGTTTTTCTTTATTTTTTAAACTATTTTCTATGTAGAATAACAGTGAAGACATTTAAAAACATGAAATAACACATATGGAATCATGTAGTAACCAAACGAGCGTTATACAAATCAACATATTTTATATTTGAGATTCTTAAAAGTAACCACCCTTTGCCTTGATAACAGCTTTGCGCACTCTTGGCATTCTCTCAACCAGCTTCATGAGGTAGTCACCTGGAATGCATTTCATTTAAAAGGTGTGCGTTCTTAAAAGTGAATGTGTTTGAGCCAATCAGTTGTGTTGTGACAAGGTAGGGGTGGTATACAGATGATAGCCCTATTTGGTAAAATACCAAGTCCATATTATGGCAAGAACAGCTCAAATAAGAAAAGAGAAATTACTGTCTATCATTATTTTAAGACACCCTTAATGAGCTGCAAAATCTGGACCATTTACAAATCAGCCGGGCTAGATAATCTGGACCCTTTCTTTCTAAAACTATCTGCTGAAATTGTTGCCACCCCTATTACTAGCCTCTTCAACCTCTCTTTCGTGTCGTCTGAGATTCCTAAAGATTGGAAAGCAGCTGCGGTTATCCCCCTCTTCAAAGGGGGGGACACCCTTGACCCTAACTGCTACAGACCTATATCTATCCTACCCTGCCTTTCTAAGGTCTTCGAAAGCCAAGTCAACAAACAGATTACCGACCATTTCGAATCACACCACACCTTCTCCGCTATGCAATCTGGTTTCAGAGCTGGTCATGGGTGCACCTCAGCCACGCTCAAGGTCATAAACAATATCGTAACCGCCATCGATAGGAAACAATACTGTGCAGCCGTATTCATTGACCTGGCCAAGGCTTTTGACTCTGTCAATCACCACATCCTCATTGGCAGACTCGACAGCCTTGGTTTCTCTAATGATTGCCTCGCCTGGTTCACCAACTACTTCTCTGATAGAGTTCAGTGTGTCAAATCGGAGGGTCTGTTGTCCGGGCCTCTGGCAGTCTCTATGGGGGTGCCACAGGGTTCAATTCTTGGACCGACTCTCTTCTCTGTTTACATCAATGATGTCGCTCTTGCTGCTGGTGATTCTCTGATCCACCTCTACGCAGACGACACTATTCTGTATACTTCTGGCCCTTCTTTTGACACTGTGTTAACAACCCTCCAGGCGAGCTTCAATGCCATACAACTCTCCTTCCGTGGCCTCCAACTGCTCTTAAATACAAGTAAAACCAAATGCATGCTCTTCAACCGATCGCTGCCTGCTCCTGCCCGCCTGTCCAACATCACTACTTTGGACGGCTCTGACTTAGAATATGTGGACAACTACAAATACCTAGGTGTCTGGTTAGACTGTAAACTCTCCTTCCAGACCCACATCAAACATCTCCAATCCAAAGTCAAATCTAGAATTGGCTTCCTATTCCGCAACAAAGCATCCTTTACTCATGCTGCCAAACATACCCTTGTAAAACTGACCATCCTACCAATCCTCGACTTCGGTGATGTCATTTACAAAATAGCCTCCAAAACCCTACTCAATAAATTGGATGCAGTCTATCACAGTGCCATCCGTTTTGTCACCAAAGCCCCATATACTACCCACCACTGCGACCTGTACACTCTCGTTGGCTGGCCCTCGCTTCATACTCGTCGCCAAACCCACTGGTTCCAGGTCATCTACAAGACCCTGCTAGGTAAAGTCCCCCCTTATCTCAGCTCGCTGGTCACCATAGCAGCACCTACCCGTAGCACGCGCTCCAGCAGGTATATCTCTCTAGTCACCCCCAAAACCAATTCTTCCTTTGGACGCCTCTCCTTCCAGTTCTCTGCTGCCAATGACTGGAACGAACTACAAAAATCTCTGAAACTGGAAACACCTATCTCCCTCACTAGCTTTAAGCACCAGCTGTCAGAGCAGCTCATAGATTACTGCACCTGTACATAACCCATCTACAATTTAGCCCAAACAACTACCTCTTTACCTACTGTATTTATTTATTAATTTATTTTGCTCCTTTGCACCCCATTATTTCTGTCTCTACTTTGCACTTTCTTCCAATGCAAACCAACCATTCCAGTGTTTTTTTTAGTTTTTATTTTACTTGCTGTGTTGTACTCACTTCGCCTCCATGGCCTTTTTATATTTTTATTTATTTATACATATATCTGTTTGCCTTCACCTCCCTTATCTCACCTCACTTGCTCATATTGTATATAGACTTATTTTTTTTATTTTTTTCACTGTATTATTGACTATATGTTTGTTTTTACTCCATGTGTAACTATGTGTTGTTGTATGTGTCGAACTGCTTTGCTTTATCTTGGCCAGGTCGCAATTGTAAATGAGAACGTGTTCTCAATTTGCCTACCTGGTTAAATAAAGGTTAAATAAAAAAATAAAAAATAAAAATGAAGGTCAGTTAATCCGGAAGATTTCAAGAACATTGAACTTTTCTTCAAGTGCAGTCGCAAAAACCATCAAGCGTTATGATGAAACTGGCTCTCATGAGGACCGCCACAGGAAAGGAAGACCCAGAGTTCCCTCTGCTGCAAAGGATAAGTTCATTAGAGTTACCAGCCTCAGATTGGAAAGGAAGACCCAGAGTTCCCTCTGCTGCAAAGGATAAGTTCATTAGAGTTACCAGCCTCAGATTGGAAAGGAAGACCCAGAGTTCCCTCTGCTGCAGAGGATAAGTTCATTAGAGTTACCAGCCTCAGATTGGAAAGGAAGACCCAGAGTTCCCTCTGCTGCAGAGGATAAGTTCATTAGAGATACCAGACTCAGATTGGAAAGGAATACCCAGAGTTCCCTCTGCTGCAGAGGATAAGTTCATTAGAGTTACCAGCCTCAGATTGGAAAGGAAGACCCAGAGTTCCCTCTGCTGCAGAGGATAAGTTCATTAGAGTTACCAGCCTCAGATTGGAAAGGAATACCCAGAGTTCCCTCTGCTGCAGAGGATAAGTTCATTAGAGTTACCAGCCTCAGATTGGAAAGGAAGACCCAGAGTTCCCTCTGCTGCAGAGGATAAGTTCATTAGAGATACCAGCCTCAGATTGGAAAGGAAGACCCAGAGTTCCCTCTGCTGCAGAGGATAAGTTCATTAGAGTTACCGGCCTCAGATTGGAAAGGAAGACCCAGAGTTACCTCTGCTGCAGAGGATAAGTTCATAAGAGATACCGGCCTCAGAATGGAAAGGAAGACCCAGAGTTCCCTCTGCTGCAGAGGATGAGTTCATTAGAGATACCAGCTTCAGATTGGAAAGGAAGACCCAGAGTTACCTCTGCTGCAGAGGATAAGTTCATTAGAGATACCAGCCTCAGATTGGAAAGGAAGACCCAGAGTTCCCTCTGCTGCAGAGGATAAGTTCATTAGAGATACCAGACTCAGATTGGAAAGGAAGACCCAGAGTTCCCTCTGCTGCAGAGGATAAGTTCATTAGAGATACCAGCCTCAGATTGGAAAGGAAGACCCAGAGTTCCCTCTGCTGCAGAGGATAAGTTCATTAGAGATACCAGCCTCAGATTGGAAAGGAAGACCCAGAGTTCCCTCTGCTGCAGAGGATAAGTTCATTAGAGATACCAGCCTCAGATTGGAAAGGAAGACCCAGAGTTACCTCTGCTGCAGAGGATAAGTTCATTAGAGATACCAGCCTCAGATTGGAAAGGAAGACCCAGAGTTCCCTCTGCTGCAGAGGATAAGTTCATTAGAGTTACCAGCCTCAGATTGGAAAGGAAGACCCAGAGTTCCCTCTGCTGCAGAGGATGAGTTCATTAGAGATACCAGCCTCAGAATGGAAAGGAAGACCCAGAGTTCCCTCTGCTGCAGAGGATGAGTTCATTAGAGATACCAGCTTCAGATTGGAAAGGAAGACCCAGAGTTACCTCTGCTGCAGAGGATAAGTTCATTAGGGATACCAGCCTCAGATTGGAAAGGAAGACCCAGAGTTCCCTCTGCTGCAGAGGATAAGTTCATTAGAGATACCAGACTCAGATTGGAAAGGAAGACCCAGAGTTCCCTCTGCTGCAGAGGATAAACTCATTAGAGATACCAGCCTCAGATTGGAAAGGAAGACCCAGAGTTCCCTCTGCTGCAGAGGATAAGTTCATTAGAGTTACCAGCCTCAGATTGGAAAGGACAGACCCAGAGTTACCTCTGCTACAGAGGATAAGTTCATTAGAGATACCAGCCTCAGATTGGAAAGGAAGACCCAGAGTTCCCTCTGCTGCAGAGGATAAGTTCATTAGAGATACCAGCCTCAGATTGGAAAGGAAGACCCAGAGTTACCTCTGCTGCAGAGGATAAGTTCATTAGAGATACCAGCCTCAGATTGGAAAGGAAGACCCAGAGTTCCCTCTGCTGCAGAGGATAAGTTCATTAGAGTTACCAGCCTCAGATTGGAAAGGAAGACCCAGAGTTCCCTCTGCTGCAGAGGATAAGTTCATTAGAGATACCAGCCTCAGAATGGAAAGGAAGACCCAGAGTTCCCTCTGCTGCAGAGGATGAGTTCATTAGAGATACCAGCTTCAGATTGGAAAGGAAGACCCAGAGTTACCTCTGCTGCAGAGGATAAGTTCATTAGAGATACCAGCCTCAGATTGGAAAGGAAGACCCAGAGTTCCCTCTGCTGCAGAGGATAAGTTCATTAGAGATACCAGACTCAGATTGGAAAGGAAGACCCAGAGTTCCCTCTGCTGCAGAGGATAAACTCATTAGAGATACCAGCCTCAGATTGGAAAGGAAGACCCAGAGTTCCCTCTGCTGCAGAGGATAAGTTCATTAGAGTTACCAGCCTCAGATTGGAAAGGACAGACCCAGAGTTACCTCTGCTACAGAGGATAAGTTCATTAGAGATACCAGCCTCAGATTGGAAAGGAAGACCCAGAGTTCCCTCTGCTGCAGAGGATAAGTTCATTAGAGATACCAGCCTCAGATTGGAAAGGAAGACCCAGAGTTCCCTCTGCTGCAGAGGATAAGTTCATTAGAGATACCAGCCTCAGATTGGAAAGGAAGACCCAGAGTTACCTCTGCTGCAGAGGATAAGTTCATTAGAGATACCAGCCTCAGATTGGAAAGGAAGACCCAGAGTTCCCTCTGCTGCAGAGGATAAACTCATTAGAGATACCAGCCTCAGATTGGAAAGGAAGACCCAGAGTTCCCTCTGCTGCAGAGGATAAGTTCATTAGAGATACCAGCCTCAGATTGGAAAGGAAGACCCAGAGTTCCCTCTGCTGCAGAGGATAAGTTCATTAGAGTTACCAGCCTCAGATTGGAAAGGACAGACCCAGAGTTACCTCTGCTACAGAGGATAAGTTCATTAGAGATACCAGCCTCAGATTGGAAAGGAAGACCCAGAGTTCCCTCTGCTGCAGAGGATAAGTTCATTAGAGATACCAGCCTCAGATTGGAAAGGAAGACCCAGAGTTCCCTCTGCTGCAGAGGATAAGTTCATTAGAGATACCAGCCTCAGATTGGAAAGGAAGACCCAGAGTTACCTCTGCTGCAGAGGATAAGTTCATTAGAGATACCAGCCTCAGATTGGAAAGGAAGACCCAGAGTTCCCTCTGCTGCAGAGGATAAACTCATTAGAGATACCAGCCTCAGATTGGAAAGGAAGACCCAGAGTTCCCTCTGCTGCAGAGGATAAGTTCATTAGAGTTACCAGCCTCAGATTGGAAAGGAAGACCCAGAGTTCCCTCTGCTGCAGAGGATAAGTTCATTAGAGATACCAGACTCAGATTGGAAAGGAAGACCCAGAGTTCCCTCTGCTGCAGAGGATAAACTCATTAGAGATACCAGCCTCAGATTGGAAAGGAAGACCCAGAGTTCCCTCTGCTGCAGAGGATAAGTTCATTAGAGTTACCAGCCTCAGATTGGAAAGGACAGACCCAGAGTTACCTCTGCTACAGAGGATAAGTTCATTAGAGATACCAGCCTCAGATTGGAAAGGAAGACCCAGAGTTCCCTCTGCTGCAGAGGATAAGTTCATTAGAGTTACCAGCCAAAGATTGCAGTTCAGAGGAGACTGCGTGAATCAGGCCTTCATGGTTGATTTGCTGCAAAGAAACCACTACTAAAGGACACCAATAATAAGAAGAGACTTGCTTGGGCCAGGAAACACGAGCAATGACATTAGAACGGTGGAAATCTGTCCTTTGGTCTGATGAGTCCAAATTTGAGATTTTTGGTTCCAACCTGGATGGAGGAGGAGGTGTAATTGTGTGGGCGGGGGTGCTTTGCTGGTGACAATGTCTGTGATATTTTTAGACTTCAAGGCAAACTGAACCAACATGGCTACCACAGCTTTCTGCAGCGATACGCCATCCCATCTGGTTTGCACTTAGTCCCACTATCATTTGTTTTTCACAGGACAATGACCCCAAACACACCTCCAGACTGTGTAAGGGCTATTTAACCAAAAAGCAGAGTGGTGAGTGCTGCATCAGATGACCTGGCTTCCACAATCAGCTGACCTCAACCAAATTGAGATGGTTTGGGATGAGTTGGACCGCAGAGTGAAGGAAAAGCAGCCAACAAGTGCTCAGCATATGTGGGAACTCCTTCAAGACTGTTGGAAAAGCACTCCAGGTGGCTACCTGCATTCCAAAGGGTGGCTACTTTGAAGAATTAAAATATTTTGATTTGTTTAATTAACACTTGTTTGGTTACTACATGATTCCATATGTGCTATTTCATAGTTTTGATGTCTTTACTATTATTCTACAATGTAGAAAATATAAAGAAAAATCCTTGAATGAGGTAACTTCTGACTGGTACTGTAGAACTTCTGCAACTTTCAATAAAGTTGCCCTGCTATTCACCCTCCTCTCCTCCAGGGAGGGGTGTGTTCATCTGTTCATCTGTGTTTTAGATTTTTTTGTTGTTGAAATTTACTACTTCTGCCCTACTGAACAGTTACTGACCAGTCCCCTGTCTCCTCTCCTCCAGGGAGGGGGTGTTGGGCCAGCAGGTTAGGGTGTTAGTTAGTTACTGACCAGTTCCCTCTCCTCTCCTCCAGGGAGGGGGTGTTGGGCCAGCAGGTTAGGGTGTTAGTTAGTTACTGACCAGTCTTCTCTCCTCCAGGGAGGGGGTGTTGGGCCAGCGGCCCCCCAGGATGGCCCCAGGTCGTGTCAGTTCTTCTCAGATGGCCGGAGGAAGGTGGACTATGTTCTGGTGTTCTACCAACGCAAACAGATCTCTGTGAGGGGTGGCGAGCGGCTGCACCGTCTCTCTGCCCCCCCACACCCTCCTCATCGCCTCTCTTCCCCCCCACACCCTCCTCATCGCCTCTCTGTCATCTCCAATGGCAGCTCCCCCCCCTCCGGCCCTGTGGGGGGTTTGGGATGTGCAGCAGGGCAGCGGAGTGCGGTGGACGGGGAGGTGTGTGTGGACCTGGGCGTGGCCGTGGAATTAGAGGCGGACCCAGCTGAAGGAGAGATGGTGCTGATCAGGGAGGAGTTTGAGGCCAGGCTACTGGAGGCGGGGCTTGAGATGGAGAGAGACACAGAGGTGAGAGACCAACCGGTGTGTGATGTGTGTGTGTGCTGTGTGTGTGCTGTGTGTGTGTGCTGTGTGTGCTGTGTGTGTGCGCTGTGTGTGTGTGTGTGTGTACTGTGCGTGCTGGTCTGGTGTTATTTATGGTTAAATTATCATTATCGCTGCTGTTTTAAAAGTAACAAAGTAATTAACAAATCAATTTAATATTTATTTAACATTGCTCACCTAATGAAAAGGCCTGTGTAAGGGGAATTTGACCCTAAATATATTTTCACTTGTATTTCTAGTCCATCCACCGTGCATCCGGTCTGGAAATATCGTCATGTAGGGTACGGTTGCATCATAGCTCTCGAAACACCCCGTCTTTCAAAAGGTTGCTTTGCCGTCACCATATGAGACTCTGTTCTTCCACCTTCCTGCCCAGTGAGTGTCAGAAAGCAGCAAGCGCCAGCCGACTCCACCTCTCGCGCTGTTCAACCCACGGTGGGCGTGTCGTTCAAATGATCTTCTGTGACCAGTGTTTACTAGAGCCCTGCACGGGCATTTTAACCCTGATTCCGACCCATACCCACAACGTTCAGGCCCCACCCTACCCAGGCCCAATTTTTCTGCCTGAATCCCAAAATTAGAAATGATTTATTCCCTTAGTAAATCCATTAGCTGCTCCTCTCTGTGTGTCACCCTCACTCTGGATGCGCTCTGCTCATGGTGGCTCTGTGTGTCACCCTCACTCTGCTCATGGTGGCTCTGTGTGTCACCCTCACTCTGTTCATGGTGGCTCTGTGTGTCACCCTCACTCTGTTCATGGTGGCTCTGTGTGTCACCCTCACTCTGCATGCACTCTGCTCATGGTGGCTCTGTCTGTCACCCTCACTCTGTTCATGGTGGCTCTGTGTGTCACCCTCACTCTGTTCATGGTGGCTCTCTGTGTCACCCTCACTCTGTTCATGGTGGCTCTCTGTGTCACCCTCACTCTGTTCATGGTGGCTCTGTGTGTCACCCTCACTCTGCTCATGGTGGCTCTGTGTGTCACCCTCACTCTGTTCATGGTGGCTCTGTGTGTCACCCTCACTCTGCTCATGGTGGCTCTGTGTGTCACCCTCACTCTGTTCATGGTGGCTCTGTGTGTCACCCTCACTCTGTTCATGGTGGCTCTGTGTGTCACCCTCACTCTGTTCATGGTGGCTCTGTGTGTCACCCTCACTCTGTTCATGGTGGCTCTGTGTGTCACCCTCACTCTGTTCATGGTGGCTCTGTGTGTCACCCTCACTCTGTTCATGGTGGCTCTGTGTGTCACCCTCACTCTGTTCATGGTGGCTCTGTGTGTCACCCTCACTCTGTTCATGGTGGCTCTGTGTGTCACCCTCACTCTGCTCATGGTGGCTCTGTGTGTCACCCTCACTCTGCTCATGGTGGCTCTGTGTGACCCTCACTCTGTTCATGGTGGCTCTGTGTGTCACCCTCACTCTGTTCATGGTGGCTCTGTGTGTACCCTCACTCTGCTCATGGTGGCTCTGTGTGTCACCCTCACTCTGCATGCACTCTGTTCATGGTGGCTCTGTGTGTCACCCTCACTCTGTTCATGGTGGCTCTGTGTGTCACCCTCATTCTGCTCATGGTGGCTCTGTGTGACCCTCACTCTGCTCATGGTGGCTCTGTGTGTCACCCTCACTCTGTTCATGGTGGCTCTGTGTGTCACCCTCACTCTGCTCATGGTGGCTCTGTGTGTCACCCTCACTCTGCTCATGGTGGCTCTGTGTGTCACCCTCACTCTGTTCATGGTGGCTCTGTGTGTACCCTCACTCTGCATGCACTCTGTTCATGGTGGCTCTGTGTGGCTCACAGCGTTGTACGAGATATGCAGTTTCTTGGCAATTTCTCACATGGAATAGCTTTAATTTCTCAGAACAAGAATAGACTGACGAGTTTCAGAAGAAAGTTCTTTGTTTGTGGAAATGTTGAGCCTGTAATCGAACCCACAAATGCTGATGCTCCAGATACTCAACTAGTCTAAAGAAGGCCAGTTTAATTGCTTCTTTAATCAGACCAACAGTTTTCAGCTGTGCTAACATAATTGCAAAATGGTTTTCTAATAATCAATTAACCTTTTTAAAATGATAAACTTGGATTAGCTAACACAACGTGCCATTGGAACACAGGAGTGATGGTTGCTGATAATGGGCCTCTGTACGCCTATGTAGATATTCCATAAAAAATCACCCGTTTCCAGCTACAATAGTAATTTACAACATTAACAATGTCTACACTGTATTTCTGATCAATTTGATGTTATTTTAATGGACATTAATTTTCTTTAAAAAACAAGGACATTTCTAAGTGACCTCAAACTTTTGAACGGTTGTGTGTGTACATACATACATACATACATACATACAGGTGTGTAATGTGCATATTTCTTATCATTTTGCTAAAATTAACTGTTTTTGCTTTGTCATTGTGGTGTATTCTGTGTAGATCGCTGAGAAAATTATAAATCAATTTTCATATTCAGATGTAGGAACTGTGTTCTACAGTATGGACCCCTGCTGTCTCTGTCTCCTCACCCACCCTGCCATCTAGATAGGAACTGTGTTCTACAGTATGGACCCCTGCTGTCTCTGTCTCCACACCCACCCTGCCATCTAGATAGGAACTGTGTTCTACAGTATGGACCCCTGCTGTCTCCTCACCCACCCTGCCATCTAGATAGGAACTGTGTTCTACAGTATGGACCCCTGCTGTCTCTGTCTCCTCACCCACCCTGCCATCTAGATAGGAACTGTGTTCTACAGTATGGACCCCTGCTGTCTCCTCACCCACCCTGCCATCTAGATAGGAACTGTGTTCTACAGTATGGACCCCTGCTGTCTCTGTCTCCTCACCCACCCTGCCATCTAGATAGGAACTGTGTTCTACAGTATGGACCCCTGCTGTCTCTGTCTCCTCACCCACCCTGCCATCTAGATAGGAACTGTGTTCTACAGTATGGACCCCTGCTGTCTCTGTCTCCTCACCCACCCTGCCATCTAGATAGGAACTGTGTTCTACAGTATGGACCCCTGCTGTCTCCTCACCCACCCTGCCATCTAGATAGGAACTGTGTTCTACAGTATGGACCCCTGCTGTCTCTGTCTCCACACCCACCCTGCCATCTAGATAGGAACTGTGTTCTACAGTATGGACCCCTGCTGTCTCCTCACCCACCCTGCCATCTAGATAGGAACTGTGTTCTACAGTATGGACCCCTGCTGTCTCCTCACCCACCCTGCCATCTAGATAGGAACTGTGTTCTACAGTATGGACCCCTGCTGTCTCCACACCCACCCTGCCATCTAGATAGGAACTGTGTTCTACAGTATGGACCCCTGCTGTCTCTGTCTCCTCACCCACCCTGCCATCTAGATAGGAACTGTGTTCTACAGTATGGACCCCTGCTGTCTCTGTCTCCACACCCACCCTGCCATCTAGATAGGAACTGTGTTCTACAGTATGGACCCCTGCTGTCTCCTCACCCACCCTGCCATCTAGATAGGAACTGTGTTCTACAGTATGGACCCCTGCTGTCTCTGTCTCCTCACCCACCCTGCCATCTAGATAGGAACTGTGGTCTACAGTATGGACCCCTGCTGTCTCTGTCTCCTCACCCACCCTGCCATCTAGATAGGAACTGTGTTCTACAGTATGGACCCCTGCTGTCTCCACACCCACCCTGCCATCTAGATAGGAACTGTGTTCTACAGTATGGACCCCTGCTGTCTCTGTCTCCTCACCCACCCTGCCATCTAGATAGGAACTGTGTTCTACAGTATGGACCCCTGCTGTCTCCTCACCCACCCTGCCATCTAGATAGGAACTGTGTTCTACAGTATGGACCCCTGCTGTCTCTGTCTCCTCACCCACCCTGCCATCTAGATAGGAACTGTGTTCTACAGTATGGACCCCTGCTGTCTCTGTCTCCTCACCCACCCTGCCATCTAGATAGGAACTGTGTTCTACAGTATGGACCCCTGCTGTCTCTGTCTCCTCACCCACCCTGCCATCTAGATAGGAACTGTGTTCTACAGTATGGACCCCTGCTGTCTCCACACCCACCCTGCCATCTAGATAGGAACTGTGTTCTACAGTATGGACCCCTGCTGTCTCTGTCTCCTCACCCACCCTGCCATCTAGATAGGAACTGTGTTCTACAGTATGGACCCCTGCTGTCTCCTCACCCACCCTGCCATCTAGATAGGAACTGTGGTCTACAGTATGAACCCCTGCTGTCTCTGTCTCCTCACCCACCCTGCCATCTAGATAGGAACTGTGTTCTACAGTATGGACCCCTGCTGTCTCTGTCTCCTCACCCACCCTGCCATCTAGATAGGAACTGTGTTCTACAGTATGGACCCCTGCTGTCTCTGTCTCCACACCCACCCTGCCATCTAGATAGGAACTGTGTTCTACAGTATGGACCCCTGCTGTCTCCTCACCCACCCTGCCATCTAGATAGGAACTGTGTTCTACAGTATGGACCCCTGCTGTCTCTGTCTCCACACCCACCCTGCCATCTAGATAGGAACTGTGTTCTACAGTATGGACCCCTGCTGTCTCCTCACCCACCCTGCCATCTAGATAGGAACTGTGTTCTACAGTATGGACCCCTGCTGTCTCCACACCCACCCTGCCATCTAGATAGGAACTGTGTTCTACAGTATGGACCCCTGCTGTCTCTGTCTCCTCACCCACCCTGCCATCTAGATAGGAACTGTGTTCTACAGTATGGACCCCTGCTGTCTCTGTCTCCTCACCCACCCTGCCATCTAGATAGGAACTGTGTTCTACAGTATGGACCCCTGCTGTCTCCTCACCCACCCTGCCATCTAGATAGGAACTGTGTTCTACAGTATGGACCCCTGCTGTCTCTGTCTCCACACCCACCCTGCCATCTAGATAGGAACTGTGGTCTACAGTATGGACCCCTGCTGTCTCCTCACCCACCCTGCCATCTAGATAGGAACTGTGCTCTACAGTATGGACCCCTGCTGTCTCCTCACCCACCCTGCCATCTAGATAGGAACTGTGTTCTACAGTATGGACCCCTGCTGTCTCCTCACCCACCCTGCCATCTAGATAGGAACTGTGTTCTACAGTATGGACCCCTGCTGTCTCCTCACCCACCCTGCCATCTAGATAGGAACTGTGTTCTACAGTATGGACCCCTGCTGTCTCCACACCCACCCTGCCATCTAGATAGGAACTGTGTTCTACAGTATGAACCCCTGCTGTCTCTGTCTCCTCACCCACCCTGCCATCTAGATAGGAACTGTGTTCTACAGTATGGACCCCTGCTGTCTCCTCACCCACCCTGCCATCTAGATAGGAACTGTGTTCTACAGTATGGACCCCTGCTGTCTCCTCACCCACCCTGCCATCTAGATAGGAACTGTGTTCTACAGTATGGACCCCTGCTGTCTCCTCACCCACCCTGCCATCTAGATAGGAACTGTGTTCTACAGTATGGACCCCTGCTGTCTCTGTCTCCTCACCCACCCTGCCATCTAGATAGGAACTGTGTTCTACAGTATGGACCCCTGCTGTCTCCTCACCCACCCTGCCATCTAGATAGGAACTGTGTTCTACAGTATGGACCCCTGCTGTCTCTGTCTCCTCACCCACCCTGCCATCTAGATAGGAACTGTGTTCTACAGTATGGACCCCTGCTGTCTCCTCACCCACCCTGCCATCTAGATAGGAACTGTGTTCTACAGTATGGACCCCTGCTGTCTCTGTCTCCTCACCCACCCTGCCATCTAGATAGGAACTGTGTTCTACAGTATGGACCCCTGCTGTCTCTGTCTCCTCACCCACCCTGCCATCTAGATAGGAACTGTGTTCTACAGTATGGACCCCTGCTGTCTCCTCACCCACCCTGCCATCTAGATAGGAACTGTGTTCTACAGTATGGACCCCTGCTGTCTCTGTCTCCTCACCCACCCTGCCATCTAGATAGGAACTGTGTTCTACAGTATGGACCCCTGCTGTCTCTGTCTCCTCACCCACCCTGCCATCTAGATAGGAACTGTGTTCTACAGTATGGACCCCTGCTGTCTCTGTCTCCTCACCCACCCTGCCATCTAGATAGGAACTGTGTTCTACAGTATGGACCCCTGCTGTCTCTGTCTCCACACCCACCCTGCCATCTAGATAGGAACTGTGTTCTACAGTATGGACCCCTGCTGTCTCCACACCCACCCTGCCATCTAGATAGGAACTGTGTTCTACAGTATGGACCCCTGCTGTCTCCTCACCCACCCTGCCATCTAGATAGGAACTGTGTTCTACAGTATGGACCCCTGCTGTCTCTGTCTCCACACCCACCCTGCCATCTAGATAGGAACTGTGTTCTACAGTATGGACCCCTGCTGTCTCCTCACCCACCCTGCCATCTAGATAGGAACTGTGTTCTACAGTATGGACCCCTGCTGTCTCCTCACCCACCCTGCCATCTAGATAGGAACTGTGTTCTACAGTATGGACCCCTGCTGTCTCTGTCTCCACACCCACCCTGCCATCTAGATAGGAACTGTGTTCTACAGTATGGACCCCTGCTGTCTCTGTCTCCTCACCCACCCTGCCATCTAGATAGGAACTGTGTTCTACAGTATGGACCCCTGCTGTCTCTGTCTCCTCACCCACCCTGCCATCTAGATAGGAACTGTGTTCTACAGTATGGACCCCTGCTGTCTCTGTCTCCTCACCCACCCTGCCATCTAGATAGGAACTGTGTTCTACAGTATGGACCCCTGCTGTCTCTGTCTCCACACCCACCCTGCCATCTAGATAGGAACTGTGTTCTACAGTATGGACCCCTGCTGTCTCCTCACCCACCCTGCCATCTAGATAGGAACTGTGTTCTACAGTATGGACCCCTGCTGTCTCCTCACCCACCCTGCCATCTAGATAGGAACTGTGTTCTACAGTATGGACCCCTGCTGTCTCTGTCTCCACACCCACCCTGCCATCTAGATAGGAACTGTGTTCTACAGTATGGACCCCTGCTGTCTCCTCACCCACCCTGCCATCTAGATAGGAACTGTGTTCTACAGTATGGACCCCTGCTGTCTCTGTCTCCTCACCCACCCTGCCATCTAGATAGGAACTGTGTTCTACAGTATGGACCCCTGCTGTCTCTGTCTCCTCACCCACCCTGCCATCTAGATAGGAACTGTGTTCTACAGTATGGACCCCTGCTGTCTCCACACCCACCCTGCCATCTAGATAGGAACTGTGTTCTACAGTATGGACCCCTGCTGTCTCTGTCTCCACACCCACCCTGCCATCTAGATAGGAACTGTGTTCTACAGTATGGACCCCTGCTGTCTCCTCACCCACCCTGCCATCTAGATAGGAACTGTGTTCTACAGTATGGACCCCTGCTGTCTCTGTCTCCTCACCCACCCTGCCATCTAGATAGGAACTGTGTTCTACAGTATGGACCCCTGCTGTCTCTGTCTCCTCACCCACCCTGCCATCTAGATAGGAACTGTGTTCTACAGTATGGACCCCTGCTGTCTCCTCACCCACCCTGCCATCTAGATAGGAACTGTGTTCTACAGTATGGACCCCTGCTGTCTCTGTCTCCTCACCCACCCTGCCATCTAGATAGGAACTGTGTTCTACAGTATGGACCCCTGCTGTCTCTGTCTCCACACCCACCCTGCCATCTAGATAGGAACTGTGTTCTACAGTATGAACCCCTGCTGTCTCCACACCCACCCTGCCATCTAGATAGGAACTGTGTTCTACAGTATGGACCCCTGCTGTCTCTGTCTCCACACCCACCCTGCCATCTAGATAGGAACTGTGTTCTACAGTATGGACCCCTGCTGTCTCCTCACCCACCCTGCCATCTAGATAGGAACTGTGTTCTACAGTATGGACCCCTGCTGTCTCTGTCTCCTCACCCGCCCGGCCATCTAGATGTGTGATAGTTAGTGTATAAGCTGATGATCCATCATGTGACAGTCCTGGGAGTGTGTAAACTTACATGTTGTATTACCATATCGTCTTTGTATGTTCTCGATAGTTACTGCATGTACTTGAAAATGTATCA
Source organism: Salvelinus fontinalis (assembly GCF_029448725.1). Lineage (NCBI taxonomy): Eukaryota > Metazoa > Chordata > Actinopteri > Salmoniformes > Salmonidae > Salvelinus > Salvelinus fontinalis. The sequence continues at coordinate 2,282,246 of NC_074675.1, forward strand.
ATTTACCAATTCGGCACATTTGACACAAAATATTGTCCAGTATTTTTTTTAATTAACTAGGCAAGTCGGTTAAGAACAAATTCTTATTTACAATGACGGCCTAGGAACAGTGGGTTAACTGCCTTGTTCAAGGGCAGAACGACAGATATTTATCTTGTCAGCTCGGGGATTCGATCTGGCAACCTTTTGATTGGTAGGTCAACGCTCTAACCACTAGGCATTTAAAAAATGATGAAAAAAAGTATAAAAATTTGAAAACATTTAAAAAAAATATTTTACCAGATCTATTGTGTTATATTCTCCTACATTTATTTCACATTTCCACAAACTTTAAAGTGTTTCCTTTCAAATAGTGTCAAGTGTATGCATGTCCTTGCTTCAGGTCCTACAGGCAGTTTGATTTGGGGATGTCATTTTAGGCTAAAAAAAGGGTTCGATCTTTAAGAGGATTAGACAACACAACACTACAGAGAGAGAGACAACACTATGACATGAAGGTCAGTCAATCCGGATAATTTCAAGAACTTTGAACGTTTCTTCAAGTGCGGTCGAAAAAAAACGTCAAGCTCTATGATGAAACTGTCTCTAAAGAGGACCGGCACAGGAAAGGAAGACATAGAGTTACCTCTGCTGCAGAGGATAAGTTCATTAGAGTTACCAGCCTCAGATTGGAAAGAAAGACCCAGAGTTACCTCTGCTGCAGAGGATAAGTTCATTAGAGATACCAGCCTCAGATTGGAAAGGAAGACCCAGAGTTCCCTCTGCTCAGAGAATAAGTTCATTAGAGTTACCAGCCTCAGTGTCACGTTCCTGACCTGTTTTCTGTTGTTTGGTATGTGTTTATTGGTCAAGGCGTGAGTTTTGGGTGGGCAGTCTATGTTTTCTGTTTCTATGTTGGTTTTGGGTTGCCTGGTATGGCTCTCAATTAGAGGCAGGTGTTTGACGTTTCCTCTGATTGAGAGTCATATTAAGGTAGGTTGTTCTCACTGTTTGTTTGTGGGTGATTGTCTCCTGTGTCAGTGTCTGTATGTTACGCCACACGGGACTGTTTCGGTTTGTTTGTTCGTTCGTTCGGTTTATGTAGTCTGTTCCTGTTTCATGCGTTCTTCGTGTCATGTAAGTTCCTATGTTCAGGTGCGTCTACGTCGTTTGTTGTTTTGTAGTTTGTTGAAGTGTATTTCGTTTAGTCTTTGTCTTGTTAAATAAATCATTATGAATTCACACCCCGCTGCACTTTGGTCCAATCCTTGCTACTCCTCTTCGGATGAAGAGAAGTAGGAGGCCCGTTACACTCAGATTGGAAAGGAATACCCAGAGTTCCCTCTGCTGCAGAGGATAAGTTCATTAGAGATACCAGCCTCAGATTGGAAAGGAAGACCCAGAGTTCCCTCTGCTGCAGAGGATAAGTTCATTAGAGTTACCAGCCTCAGATTGGAAAGGAAGACCCAGAGTTCCCTCTGCTGCAGAGGATAAGTTCATTAGAGTTACCAGCCTCAGATTGGAAAGGAAGACCCAGAGTTCCCTCTGCTGCAGAGGATAAGTTCATTAGAGATACCAGCCTCAGATTGGAAAGGAAGACCCAGAGTTCCCTCTGCTGCAGAGGATAAGTTCATTAGAGTTACCAGCCTCAGATTGGAAAGGAAGACCCAGAGTTCCCTCTGCTGCAGAGGATAAGTTCATTAGAGTTACCAGCCTCAGATTGGAAAGGAAGACCCAGAGTTCCCTCTGCTGCAGAGGATAAGTTCATTAGTTACCAGCCTCAGATTGGAAAGGAAGACCCAGAGTTACCTCTGCTGCAGAGGATAAGTTCATTAGAGTTACCAGCCTCAGATTGGAAAGGAAGACCCAGAGTTACCTCTGCTGCAGAGGATAAGTTCATTAGAGATACCAGCCTCAGATTGGAAAGGAAGACCCAGAGTTCCCTCTGCTGCAGAGGATAAGTTCATTAGAGTTACCAGCCTCAGATTGGAAAGGAAGACCCAGAGTTCCCTCTGCTGCAGAGGATAAGTTCATTAGTTACCAGCCTCAGATTGGAAAGGAAGACCCAGAGTTCCCTCTGCTGCAGAGGATAAGTTCATTAGTTACCAGCCTCAGATTGGAAAGGAAGACCCAGAGTTACCTCTGCTGCAGAGAATAAGTTCATTAGAGTAACCAGCCTCAGATTGGAAAGGAAGACCCAGAGTTCCCTCTGCTGCAGAGGATAAGTTCATTAGAGTTACCAGCCTCAGATTGGAAAGGAAGACCCAGAGTTCCCTCTGCTGCAGAGGATAAGTTCATTAGAGATACCAGCCTCAGATTGGAAAGGAAGACCCAGAGTTCCCTCTGCTGCAGAGGATAAGTTCATTAGAGTTACCAGCCTCAGATTGGAAAGGAAGACCCAGAGTTCCCTCTGCTGCAGAGGATAAGTTCATTAGTTACCAGCCTCAGATTGGAAAGGAAGACCCAGAGTTCCCTCTGCTGCAGAGGATAAGTTCATTAGTTACCAGCCTCAGATTGGAAAGGAAGACCCAGAGTTACCTCTGCTGCAGAGGATAAGTTCATTAGTTACCAGCCTCAGATTGGAAAGGAAGACCCAGAGTTACCTCTGCTGCAGAGGATAAGTTCATTAGAGATACCAGCCTCAGATTGGAAAGGAAGACCCAGAGTTACCTCTGCTGCAGAGGATAAGTTCATTAGAGATACCAGCCTCAGATTGGAAAGGAAGACCCAGAGTTACCTCTGCTCAGAGGATAAGTTCATTAGTTACCAGCCTCAGATTGGAAAGGAAGACCCAGAGTTACCTCTCCTGCAGAGGATAAGTTCATTAGAGATACCAGCCTCAGATTGGAAAGGAAGACCCAGAGTTCCCTCTGCTGCAGAGAATAAGTTCATTAGAGTAACCAGCCTCAGATTGGAAAGGAAGACCCAGAGTTCCCTCTGCTGCAGAGGATAAGTTCATTAGAGTTACCAGCCTCAGATTGGAAAGGAAGACCCAGAGTTCCCTCTGCTGCAGAGGATAAGTTCATTAGAGATACCAGCCTCAGATTGGAAAGGAAGACCCAGAGTTCCCTCTGCTGCAGAGGATAAGTTCATTAGAGTTACCAGCCTCAGATTGGAAAGGAAGACCCAGAGTTCCCTCTGCTGCAGAGGATAAGTTCATTAGTTACCAGCCTCAGATTGGAAAGGAAGACCCAGAGTTCCCTCTGCTGCAGAGGATAAGTTCATTAGTTACCAGCCTCAGATTGGAAAGGAAGACCCAGAGTTACCTCTGCTGCAGAGGATAAGTTCATTAGTTACCAGCCTCAGATTGGAAAGGAAGACCCAGAGTTACCTCTGCTGCAGAGGATAAGTTCATTAGTTACCAGCCTCAGATTGGAAAGGAAGACCCAGAGTTCCCTCTGCTACAGAGGATAAGTTCATTAGTTACCAGCCTCAGATTGGAAAGGAAGACCCAGAGTTCCCTCTGCTGCAGAGGATAAGTTCATTAGTTACCAGCCTCAGATTGGAAAGGAAGACCCAGAGTTCCCTCTGCTGCAGAGGATAAGTTCATTAGTTACCAGCCTCAGATTGGAAAGAAAGACCCAGAGTTCCCTCTGCTGCAGAGGATAAGTTCATTAGAGTTACCAGCCTCAGATTGGAAAGGAAGACCCAGAGTTCCCTCTGCTGCAGAGGATAAGTTCATTAGTTACCAGCCTCAGATTGGAAAGGAAGACCCAGAGTTCCCTCTGCTGCAGAGGATAAGTTCATTAGTTACCAGCCTCAGATTGGAAAGAAAGACCCAGAGTTCCCTCTGCTGCAGAGGATAAGTTCATTAGAGTTACCAGCCTCAGATTGGAAAGGAAGACCCAGAGTTCCCTCTGCTGCAGAGGATAAGTTCATTAGAGTTACCAGCCTCAGATTGGAAAGGAATACCCAGAGTTCCCTCTGCTGCAGAGGATAAGTTCATTAGTTACCAGCCTCAGATTGGAAAGGAATACCCAGAGTTCCCTCTGCTGCAGAGGATAAGTTCATTAGTTACCAGCCTCAGATTGGAAAGGAAGACCCAGAGTTACCTCTGCTGCAGAGAATAAGTTCATTAGAGTAACCAGCCTCAGATTGGAAAGGAAGACCCAGAGTTACCTCTGCTGCAGAGAATAAGTTCATTAGAGTAACCAGCCTCAGATTGGAAAGGAAGACCCAGAGTTACCTCTGCTACAGAGGATAAGTTCATTAGAGATACCAGCCTCAGATTGGAAAGGAAGACCCAGAGTTACCTCTGCTCAGAGGATAAGTTCATTAGTTACCAGCCTCAGATTGGAAAGGAAGACCCAGAGTTCCCTCTGCTGCAGAGGATAAGTTCATTAGAGATACCAGCCTCAGATTGGAAAGGAAGACCCAGAGTTCCCTCTGCTGCAGAGGATAAACTCATTAGAGATACCAGCCTCAGATTGGAAAGGAAGACCCAGAGTTCCCTCTGCTACAGAGGATAAGTTCATTAGTTACCAGCCTCAGATTGGAAAGGAAGACCCAGAGTTACCTCTGCTGCAGAGAATAAGTTCATTAGAGTAACCAGCCTCAGATTGGAAAGGAAGACCCAGAGTTACCTCTGCTCAGAGGATAAGTTCATTAGTTACCAGCCTCAGATTGGAAAGGAAGACCCAGAGTTACCTCTGCTGCAGAGGATAAGTTCATTAGTTACCAGCCTCAGAAATTGCAGCCCAAATAAATGCTTCACAGAGTTCAAGTAACAGACACATCTCAACATCAACTGTTCAGAGGAGACTGCGTGAATCAGGCCTTTATGGTCGAACTGCTGCAAAGAAACCACTACTAAAGGACACCAATAAGAAGAGACTTGCTTTGGCCAAGAAACACGAAATATGTCCTTTTTGGTCTGAGTCCAAATGTGAGGTTTTTAGTTACAACCGCCGTGTCTTTGTGAGACGAAGAGGATCTCCACATGTGTGGTTCCCACCGTGAAGCATGGAGGAGGAGGTGAATGGAGGATCTCCACATGTGTGGTTCCCACCGTGAAGCATGGAGGAGGAGGTGAACGGAGGATCTCCACATGTGTGGTTCCTACCGTGAAGCATGGAGGAGGAGGTGAATGGAGGATCTCCACATGTGTGGTTCCTACCATGAAGCATGGAGGAGGTGGTGTGGGGGTGCTTTGCTGGTGACACTGTGATTTATTTTTTTGAATTCAAGACACACTTAACCAGCATGGCTCCCACAGCATTCTGCAGCGATACGTCATCCCATCTGGTTTGCGCTTAGTACGACCTATCATTTGTTTTTCAACAGTACAATGACCCAAAACACACCTCCAGGCTGTGTAAGGGCTATTTGACCAATAAGGAGAGTGATGGAGTGCTGCATCAGATGACCTGGCCTCCACAATCACCTGACCTCAACCCAATTGAGATGGTTTGGAATGAGTTGGACTGCAGAGTGAAAAGCAGCCAACAAGTGCTTAGCATATGTGGGAACTCCTTCAATACATTCCAGGTGACGACCTCATGAAGCTGGTTGAGAGAAGGCCAATATTGTGCAAAGCTGTCATCAAGGCAAAGGGTGGCTACTTTGAATCTAAAATATATTTTGATTTGTTTATCAATGTGTTATTTCATAGTTATTATTCTACAATGTAGAAAATAGTAAAATAAAGAAAAACCCTTGAATGAGGAGATGTGCCCAAACTTATGACTGGCACTGTATATATATATATATATATATATTAATACAGAATAGCTCAAAAATAAGTGAAATTTGAAAAATTCTCCAATGGATTTTGATAATTTGCTGTTAGTGGAGCACCATCTCCTATTTCAAGTTGCTCAGGCGGCCAAGTGTCGGCAACGGAGACGAGCTGTTGGTTCAGCCAAAGATGATCTAATATACTGCTCAGTCGCGACTCGCACAGAGGAACAACTCTGCAGGTGTTTCTGATGGTAACATTGAAATAAAACCCTGAAGAGAAACGCAGACCGAAAGGTATCAGCACGTCATCACAGAGGAAACGCACGGCATTGAACATATCACAAGTTTCCATCTTCAACCACAAATACATAATACTTTGACTAAAATGATGACTTGACTTAAACCATTGTGCATTGTGGGTAAGCTCTGGATATCGTCTTCCCACTGTAAATACGTGGATTTCCACTCTGGCGGTTAATGGGGTTTATACACCCTTTATTTATTGACAAACCTACCTGATCAGCACTCCCATTGACTTTACATTTAGAATTAGATGATCATTTTATTTTAATGTAACCTTTATTTAATGAGGCAAGTCAGTTAAGTCCCGTGTAGCTCAGTTGGTAGAGCATGGCAGAGCATGGCGCTTGCAACGCCAGGGTTGTGGGTTCGATTCCCACGGGGGGCCAGTACAAAAAAGTATGAATGTATGTACTTGTAAGTCGCTCTGGATAAGAGCGTCTGCTAAATGACTTAAATGTAAAATGTAAAGTTAAGAACAAATTCTTATTTACAATGATGGCCTACCAAAAGGCAAAAGGCCTCCTACAGGGACGGGTGGTTCCCACCCCCTGTCC